>NW_021167898.1:0-176078 GCF_004154835.1 Alternaria arborescens | reverse complement strand
CTACGGCTCCCAAAACTTCACCCCCTACGGATACTGTACGGACCGATGAGAGGTCTCCTACGTACGGCTTACGTACGTCGTATCACCGTACAGTACCTCACCGTACTACTGTACGATGGGAACGCTGCAAGCATCCATCATTATCACACCGTACACCGCGCAGGTTGAGGTACTCCGGCGGGAGCGCGAGGGCGCTGTTGCACAAGCCCTGTCACGACGACAGCCAGTGTTGGCCCAACGCCTTGCCGACATCGATATCGTGACTATCGACTCGTTCATGGGCAAGGACAGGAACTCGGTTAGTGTCGACATGACTTCGCTGGCGTCATATCACTGTCGAGGATGGCTCATGCCGGAGTATATATGGCTGGTGCTCTTGGTCATCTCTGGAAATTACCCCGTACCGTCGTTGCTACAACTCGCGCAAAGGTGTCCATGCAGTGCTTTGGACCACTCGATGAGTTTAATAACCCGACAAACATCATCACGAGCAATCACCCGTTGCAAGAGATGTTCATCCAACTCCACAATCGAGGCCATGTCTACCGGCTCACTTCCATCGAGCGCAAGTCATTCGAGCAGTACGAACCAGTGCTAGAAGCTCTTGGTCTGATCACGACTAGATAAGAGCACCGGACCTTTCGGTAGAGTGGTGACAAGGGATATTGTCGGTTGCAGGTATCGTAAGCCAAACGCCGAGGTATATAGCGGGTGTTTCCCATCTTAGTTAGCTCATTAGACCTAATACATACATTGAAACCCTCATCCGACAGAATGATAGTTGCTGCAAGTTCAAGCCGTCTCGTCTTATCAAATACTTCTGCACCTCGGTAGAGTGATCCCACTAGAGCGGAGCTGTCTCGCATAGCTAACAGTCTAGCTCTTCCCGCCGAACTGACCATGACCTATTCAACATTGGGGTCGTCCCTTAGTGCCACCGATGTGGCCGATGCTAGCTAACGTTTCAACACATGTAGACAGGTGTGGGACTATTTCTGGCACCGCATACAAGAGGAAGATAACACAAGTTCAGAGACATTATGACTTACCTTGAAGCCTACATGAATTTTCGAGACGAGACCTTATATATACTGAAAGTATTGTAAACTTCTAGACTCTCGTGCAAATTGACGCGCTCTTGCCACGTATCTTGTGTCGAGTGCTTTTTCGTATACCGCTTTATGAGCTTTCCATTTGCGGATGCGCCATTGTGGCTACGTTCTTCACTAATATCTAATAGTCTCATATGTTGATCGCGTACGATGTTAAGGAGATCTTCAGCAGTACCATAACGTAGATCATGCGATCGAATGAACATGTTATAATCGAATATGGTCGTTATTAGTTTGAAGATCATACTCGCAGAAGACGTTTTAATCGGCTTGTCCCTGGACACGGTATGAGCAACGGTGAAGTGGGATATCACGGGCAGGTCTGGATTGACCCATCCAATTCGCTGCAGTGGATGAGTGACAGAATGGGCGAGGGAATCTTCGATCGTGTTGCCGCCTTTGACGTTGCTATGGCGGAGAGTATTGATAAGGATGAGCATCGCGGGGCATAGGATGTTGTCGTCATCGCCAAGTATGGCATGCCGGTTTAGTATATATGCCATGGCTGGGTCAATACCGGAGGTTGAGTCAGTACAAACCTAAGGCGCTCTTGTCCGCGATCTGAATGCTAGCTGGCGAGAAACGACAATCTGATGATAGAAACAGGTACACAGACACTATGCCTTACCTTGAAGCGTACATTGATTTCTAATACAAAACCTTGTATAGATCAAAAGCATTGTAAGCTTCAAAATCATTTAGATCTATACTACAAATCTTAACATACATTATTGCAGTAAGGAAAAGTAGAATATAGTTAAGAACTATGCCCTACCTTAAGGCCCACATTATATCTGAATGAAGACTCTGTAGAGATCAAAAGCGTTGTATGATTTTGGATTCTCTATGTCTATACTATAACTCTAAGATTACATCGTTGTAGTAGGCTGGGTTAGGAGAGAGTACACTAAATGAAGCATCGCTGTTGAAGCTGCCAACGAAGGTTCTGATCACTATCAGACGCTACACTCTCGGCGGCACATATGTATTCAAAGACAAACTGCATCTGAAAGGACTTCTTGGTGCTGACCAGACTCTGAGTTGGTTTCTGATCTGCAGGAGGACACTGGAGACACATGCAGACGTTATTACATCCTATACACATTTTCGTTCTAAAGTTTCTAACATCGGAAGGGCAGACAGATTACTGAAGGGACAGGGACTGTCTGTCGAAGTTCTGGGGAGATTTCCGAGACATGTAACTCTATCTGGATGCTAAAAAGGGAGGACTGTCGACTGACCAGGCGAGTCGTGATAGTTGCCATAGAGTCATTCAAGACCTCCCGAGCCTGCAGGAAATACAGATATAAGACGACGATACTTGGTTCGACAAAGACAAGGAAGATATGACATTGAAGACTGTCACAGACGCATTCGGTTCATCTCTGGAACGCGATGGCGTACCGAGGTCAACTGTTGAGATCAAAGTCAAGTCCTGGAACTACAGAGACGTGAGATGGTAAGCTGACTTCTTGCGCGCGAAGTCTACACTGCATCTGCTAATACATATTTATTCAGGATCCACTCCCGTGCCAAAAGACTTGAGGACCTTTTGGTAGCGAATTAGCAGCAGAGTCAAAATGGTGGCCGAAGTACTTACCAGTGCTGTGAAAGCGGGTTATTCTCATATGGGCTGGGGTAGAGAGGTGAACGGAAGGGCTCGGACCTTAAAAGCATTGGCAATTAGTCGAACTGTGATGAAACGTTACTCTGAGCTATCTGAGTAGGCTTTGCTGGTCGCTGTAGCTAGTCGTTCAGTCACATGATGGATTCTGGTATCGCTTTCAAGACACAATGACACTCCGGCACGCACATTGCGCATACCAGGCATCCAATCATTCTTCTATATCCAGTATCTTCGCGATCCATCAGATGCAATAGGAACCTATCTAAACGATGTTTCATAGGACACCAGCGTCGGCTAGCAGAGGTCGCGTATACATTAATCTCTGAGTGTGCTGCAGCATGGCTGCAAGGCTGTGGTCTGCAGTCCAGTCAGTTGCGTGGGGCGCTGAAGGCTGGAAGGTGCTATGGGGGCCTAATGTTGGCCTAATATTGACACGATTGAACACCCAATGAGCATATGAAGTAAGTCGCACAAGGTACTTGGCTAAGGGATGCGGGGTTATCACCTGGGTAGTTCCAGCTGAGAAAAGGCCAGATTGCTAGATCCTACATATACTCAGGAGAGCCGAGCGAATGATGAACATGATCAGCTCTTGTGGTTGGCATGATGCTTCAACAATATGTCCCTGGTTCTTTCCCAGCGTGCAGGATATATAATATCCGACCCATGGTCTTTCGAAGCTTCCTCGATAGCGTATTGCAAGGCAGTGCGGCCATGTGCGTCTACTTCATTGGTCTGAATACCGATAACGTTTACAAGGAACTCCAGGGATTCTTCAGTGAGCCAGCCCGATATAGCTGCGTGGTGGAGGATAGTTCTTGCAGCACAGTCTCTTTTTGCTAGATCCACGCCGTGGTGGTTTAGAGCTTCCAGTATGGGGACCTCAAGACTGGGCGATGTAGCACACAAATGTCCGAGGCTTTGCCCATGGCAGTTGACGAATGATGCGTTTCTTCTGATTGGAAGGAGAAATCTGCAGATATCCTCGACGTTGGAGTCCCATAGGCCGTTCTGGAGGAGACTCGCGAGGGGGGATTCACAGGAATCATCAAGCTCTGAACTGTCCACTCCTTCGTCAAGTAGGCACTGCACGGTTTCGATGTCAACGTGTTGCCCCCAGAACAACCGGTGAAGCAAGTTTTGCCCATACTTGTCCTTCATCATTACAAGCTTGAATGCTCGTGCCTCTTTCGTCTCGAGAATGGCGACTATCGCACTGTGGTCTCCGTTTTGAACTGCGTGATCGAGTGCATGGAGGAGGCATTCTTCAGTCCATACCGCTTCCGTACCTGTGCTAAGCAAAGCAACAATCGATGCAGTATCACCAGCTTCACTGGCAAGATGCAGTGGGCTTTTTAGACTGGAATTGACACACGAAGGGTCGGCTCCTCGGGAAAGAAACTTCTGGACCAAGGTCACGCTTTCTGGTTTCCCATACTTGATGCAGTGTAAGAGGTTTTCTTCTTGGCAGTCTTGTGTTGCAGTGGAAGTCTTGGGATGTGCCAGTAATGTATCAAGTATCCTTTGACGCGCAGACGTGGCAGTCGAAAAAGTTGGATCAATTACATCCCGATACAATGTTGATTTTGAACGGTATTCTACTCTGTAACTCTCGTCTACCCAGTCGTCTCTACATTGCGTTCCAAAGAGTGTGGTGCGCTGGTTGAGATGTAGGGGAGTCTCGCCATACTCGGAAAGAGCATTGGGATCGGCGCCGTGATCGAGAAAGAATTTCGTCATCGTAAGATTACCGGTCAAGGCTGCGAAGTGTAGAGGAGTCAGGCCAACTGCGATGGGTTCTGGAATCGGATGTACGGTGTCCATGTGATCAACAGGACTGAATGTGTCGCCATCCCAGGACCACGACTTTCGTCGAACTCCTATATTGACCGGGACCCCTGCATCAAGGAGTTGTTTCGCGGCCTCCTGGTTGCTATAAAGAACACAATTATGAAGCGGCGTCATATTTCCGATATCGATCGCATCTATCGAAGCGCCGTGTTGCTGTAAGATACTGATGAGCGATGGTGTGCACTCATCACTGCGAAGGGCATGATGAATGGGACTTCTCAGTCGCTCGTCCAAACCACAGTCGGCGCCTCCTTCGAGCAACAACTTGACTGTGGCTTCTCCTCCTGTTTCGATAGCAGCCTGGAGTGCGTTATCCCAATCAGAATATATGGACATAGGCGCATTGACGTCAGCACCTGCGTCGATTAGCAACTTGACCATTGCCTCGTCACCGTATCGTGAAGCTTGGTATAGCGGAGTGCCCCAATCTATAAAATTGATGTTGAGGTTCGCGCCGGCATTGATTAGCAGCTTGGCCACTGTTGTATGGCCTCCAGCTAAAGCTGCTAAAAGCGCGTTCCCACGTAGCACGCCGTGCACGTCAATATCGGCACCTTGATCCAGCAGAAGTTGCGTAATCTTACTCAAGCCCAGTCTTGCTGCGTAGTAAAGAGGTTTTATCATATCATCCAGTTCTCGTTCCAATTCTGGACCTTCAACCAGATCAGCCACTTCTGGATCACTCAACCGCAACCAACTGTAATATACGGGATTGTCCTTCGAAAAAACACTCAGTGCTAGCCGGCATATGTTTTCGTTCTCATCTCCTGCCTTTTTAAAATGGGAGATCCAGAAGTTCGCTGAGTACATCGCGAGCGCAGAGATGTCGAGTTGTGCGGGAGAGATCGGTCCCAGAAATTGGTTGAGGTATCCAATACAACCTTTCATTATCGCTTCATGGCTTTCACCTTCTTGCATGTGATATTGCTTTGCTGGTCCTAGCTTGATTCTGTCTGAAACAAGGTACTCTTGCACTGAGTAGTGTGCTAGAGAGAGCATTCGTGGGTCAGCTAGTCGTCCGTCTTGATTTTTTCTCTTTTCTGCTGAACCGGTGACAGTAATTAGACTGGAACAGATGTCTAACGCTTCTAGTGGATCTATCAGCACTTCATCGCGATCGAATATCGGTTCGCTCTGGATATCGATTGCAGCCACTTCGGCAACTTCCTCGATGGTGAGCGGCCTTTCAGAGAAGGTCAACCACTGCAAGATGCGTATTGCATACACGCGGTCTTCTTCGCGTATAGCAGTGAGAATTCGATCGTATGTTTGATCCAAAGTTTGTGGCAGGCTAGCGAGCGACCTGCGCAGCGTGGCTAAATTACGACTTTTAGCCAGCATGTCAAGTTGACATGCAGCCCATCGGAACCTGTACTATCGTTAGGTGCAACTCACTCAATGATTGGGTAGGTACACATACATCCCGCCAGCTCGGCTCATCAAGGCTGTCTCAATCTCTTGTTTGATATCAGCGTCCTTGTTCCATTTCGCCAAGGCCTTGTCTTCATGCAGCCTGTTTCGAACGTATCGCGATATGTCTTCGTTCACTATGTCCCTCTGAAGACTGACAATATTATCTTTTTCGATGTGACTCTCTAGAGACGTTTCGATGTCCCTCTCTTTCCGACTAGTCAGGAGCAGGCGAACCATGTCAAGCTTCCACCCAATCACTGATTCAAGCATGCTCATCAGTTCCGAGCGTTGTGTACACTCATCGAGCGCGTCAAGAACAATGTAAACATGTGTAAACTGCCGCATCACCTTCGGCATTACGTCTAGGAGTTCATGTAGTGACGGCTGTTTTTCTCCGTTCTTGCAGGACAAGAACAAAGCGTCAACGTCCTTGTGTGTCACAGCCAGGCACTGCAGGAACTGGCGGAGCAACGAGCGGAACATCAGTTCTGGATCCTGTTTCTGCGAATCGTTGAAATCGAAGTAGAAGTAGACTGTCACTTTCTGTATGTCGTTTTCGCAGTGCTGCAGCATGTGCTTGATGATAGTAGAGCTCAGGATGGTCTTTCCGCATCCTGGAATTCCATGCAGCCAAAGCCGCGACGCTGCAGCCTGCTTCCAGTTATCGAATTGTGCGCTGTTCAGTAGCCAGAGCCCAGTGTCAGCCTGCCGCTGCTTCTGCGCTTTGTGATAGTTTGTAAAAGGGTCAGGCGCTGAAAGCCAGCAGCGGATTTTGCTAAGCCTCTCGGATGCCTCTGGCATCTCCTTCCTTAGTCGCTCCAAAGCTCTTTCTTTGCCTTCGCCATAGATCAGCGGAAGGTGGCAGCCGAATATGCCTAACAGACAGTATGCACCATCTTCTTCGCGCGTCGTCTGGCGACTTTGTGCCCAAGAGAATCGTTCATCAATATCGAATTTAGACAGATCACTCCCAGTCAAAGCGTCAACAGGTATCTTTGTGATTTCGTGTATCGTCTGCTTGAGCGAATCCCTGTCGCCCAGCCATGCTTCATCTTGAGAGAAGAACTCAACGGATCGTGGTGCGAGAAGTTCTTGGAGTGTCCAACCTCGGCTGAACCACCTGCTGGTCCTGAAAGCCGCCTTCCATCTCGAAGAAGACTTGCATTCACCTCCTAATGACTTGCCCTCGACGTCCGTGAGGAAGGCGTAGCACCTTTCTGCCTTCTGATACCAGCGAAACATCGAGTTGATCGCCTCTGAAAGCTCTGTATGATTGGCCTTGTCGATGCAGCATGTGTCTATCCAGAAGTATTTCAGACCGTCACGCTTTGCTTGTTGTGCGCAGAAGTCAATCTTCTTCCAACCGTCTTTTCTCTTTGCGTCGTCATTGTTCAAGTCATCTAGACTCTTCATGTCGTTGAAAACCACCTCTTGGTCCCCCCAAGTGTGCGAAAGGATCGCATAGGGGGGGATGTCGTCCTTGAGGATGATATCACTGGTGAACTCGAGCTTTCCGTCATCTGTGATATGTAGTAGCCGCATCTTGTCGTGGGTGTGTAAGACGTCCTAGGAGCGCTTACCCTCCCCCATATGCGCGAGCGGTAGGAACCTCGAAAAGGCCGAAGCGAATGGATGATTCACAGCGACTCTTGCGTGCAGGGCGTGGAATACGTAGTTGTCGAGCTTATTGTGGATTTCAAAAGCGATTTGCTAAGTTGGAGGTAAGGAATGAGAGAGCGGCTTTTGGGGGCTGAATGTTGGGCAGAAGGCGCAGCTCGCATGCGCCGTGGCGTCCACCAGAGAAGGCGGTGCAAGGCTGAGAAAGCATAATTGCGCAAGAGCACCATTCGATAGGCTGAGAGCTGCAAAGTGCGACAAGGTAGTACGACAGCGCGATGCATGACCTGATGGTGACTTTGAGTTGTGTCAGTAATTTCATGGATCGCGTTCGCCCATAGATAGGTTGAGCTCCTGCCATATGGCTAGTCTTGGCAGGTCTGTACACTACTATGACGTCCGCACAAGGACATACTGTCCACTGCGGATTTATGCCACATGTCAAAACAGCAGAAACTAGCCACGAAACATGATATGATGAAGTTGCATGATATCCATAGAAAAAAACAGACTATACTCTAGTCCTCGCGCTCACTAAACACCCAAACTCCCAAGTCTCTCGAGGAAAGGAAAAAGAAAACCACCTATGGTATACATACGACATCTCAACGATTCCAAATCCCTCTCAAGCACCACCCTGCCTACCCGTCGTGGTAGCAGTGCTAGGCTGATCGTTGTTCCAGGTAAGATACGTATGATCACCAAGTTTCCTCGGCTTAATGAGATGCGTAGCCAGGAACACCGCGCCCAACAAGATGCAAATACCGCCCACAACAAGGTATGCGATACCGAGGAACGGGTTCTTGCCGCCCATGACGGTGCGCGTAGAGATGAGGATAGATTTGGTACCGCTGTACTTGTCGACGGGGAAGCCTATACACACACATGAACATTAGTAACTTGTCCTCGAAAAAGGGGACCAAGTAAGATCCAAAAAACTTACGATCATAAATCTTCAACCGATACGTCCCCGCACTCAACTCATCATGATCATTCCTCTGATACAACTTACTAAACGTCGGCAACCCCGCCGTCCGCATCCAAACCTGAAACTGCTCCCACGTGTGCAAATCCGGCAGGGACCCATTATACCTCCCATTCGGATACTGCTGCTGCCAATTCGGCGGCGGCACCACATCCTCGGGCTTATATTTCGTCTTTCCATACAAATCCCCTTCGTGCGACCAACTCGTCCCTTCAACCGTCATGGTGTAGTTCTGGCCACTAGCATCGGATCCACCAGCCGGATTAGCGAGTGTGAGGTTGGAAAACGTGTCGTTGAACATGGAGTTTGCAATGAGGCCGCAAGGGTAGTATGGCAAGCCTGTTTCCGGGTCGTTATCGAGTGGGGAGCAGTCGCCTGAGCTGAGATCGCTCGCGCTACGGACGTCGCCTTTAAGTTGGTCGATATCAACACTTTTGACGTATCGGCGATGGTTCTGGTAAAAGTTTGTGAGGCGGTAGTAGAAGAGAATGGGCGGCTTGATGGCTTCCGGGATAGTGAAGCTCAGGATGCACACGTTTGTTTCGAGCGAGACGCCAGATTCAAACGTGTAGTTCTCGCGGCCCCATCCCCACATGGCCGCTGGGTCGGCATTCGATTTGAACGTCGAGGAGACGCGGCCGGACGGAATGGATTCGAGCTGGTTTTCGGCTGTGGGGTCGAAGTTGGTCGAGTCTTGGCGGGGCGCGGTGGTGTTGCAGTTTGTGTAGTCGATTGAGATCTCCTGGACCTGGAGGGGGGAAGGTTGTCAGCATCGACGCCCTTATGTTGACGTATACCGTTTGGCACTTCATACCTGCGCACTAGCATACAACAGTAACCCACCGATGGGCGCAAAGATTACTCCGACGATGAAGAAGAGAGGAAGGACAGTCTTCGGCGTTAAGATGGGCCTATTGCGCGGTCAGTCGTGATGGTAATGCGTCTCCCTGCCTTGCACCTACTGCCATGCTTTCAAACGCTGCTGCCTGAACGCAGTATCTATTCCTCTCGTCAGTACATCCTCCTCGGGCACACTATGCGCACATGTGTGCGCGCCCAGGACTGTTCTTACTCGGCGGCCTCCTGCTCTTCGTCTTCTTCGGCTCTTCGCGGTTAGGGTCCTGACTGCTTATCGAGTCGGTGTGCTCGACCTGGTCTGTTCGCGACATGGTGGTGTATCCGCGCGACTCGGCGGTCGACTGGTGGAGGGAGTAATTGTGCGGTCGTCACCGGAGAGAGTTGGTGAGAACGCGCGGGTTTGAGGTCGGCCAAGCCGTTGTCCCAAATTAGTGACAGAGCGAGCGGCCGCGCCACGCCTGCACGCCTGCGGAGCTTACACGTCCCCGCTTCCGGGGACCCTGAACTTGAACCGCTCTCACGGACATATCACGGACTCGTCGTCATTACACACCCGGAGCAAATGCGCACTACTCTGCTCAATTGGCTTTTCCACGCAGACATTGCAGTAATCACTTTCAATGCACGGCGCATGTTCATCGTCGTGATACTAACATGATTGTATTCTCATCTATCGCTACCAATTCATAACAAAGCCTGCATTTGCGGCGACAACGGGTGTGAGCTGAGGGGTATCGCATGCCGTGGAATAAAACCAAAGTAGTAGTAGAGAAGCCCAAAAACGCCGTGGGAGAGCAGTGCCCAGTCCCAAAACACCTATCCATGCCAACAGTAATATCCAAAACGCCTATCATAAATCATGCCAGAGGAAGACAACCCTGAGCTCCCTCCGTGTTGTTCATATCAGTCTTATCCAAGAAAAGCGTACTCGAACATTGAGCCGCGAAGATGCGATGAACAAATTGATGCATCGTAACCAAGGAAAACGTAAAATAGGAATAGAAAGAAAAAGAAAAAGGGTGCCGTGTGCTATATATCGCATGTTTGCGATGCGAATCGTTCAGAGATACTGGCGAAAGTACTCCGGATTGAACCAGCCCACACGATCATACGACTGCCATAACTTACTAGCTTTGTTGACGTCAATCTTGCACGCCTGCTGCGCATCCGTCTTGCGGAACTCCTTGCCAATCTTGAGTGCCTCGATGCGAGCCTGGAAGATGCGTCGCTTGCTCGTAAGATACGTGGCGCAGTTGAGGCGGAGCGTGCCAGCGAGGTTCAACTCAGCCTCGTGCAGAAGATCACGATCGGGATCGTCGGCCAGTGACAGTGCTTGCCCTTTCCACTCAGCCTTGAGGATCTTGGTGTTGCCCTTGGGCAGCGTGTCAAGCGGTGGCGAGTAATCTGGAATCGCGTTGTAGTCGGAGTCGTCCCGATTGGTGGCTGGTCGGGAAGGCTTAGGAGAGGCAGACTTTGGTGAGGTGGTGATGGTGGTGGTGGTGGTCATGGTCGTGTCGAAAGAGTCGTGGATTTGTGTGAGAGGCGTGCGTTTGGCCTTGGGTGCAGCGCGAGGAGTGCGAGGAGGCAGCCGAGGAACAGCGACCTTGGGCTGGCGGGGCCGCGACGATGGGGCAGGTGCAAGCTTCTTCAAGGGTGAGCGTTTTTGCACGCCGGTTGGCTTGCCGTAGTAGCTATCGAAGCGTCGCTCCTGAGCCCACCACGCTTTCGGATCCTTCTTGGCCAAGGCGAAGACATTGGAGACAAATGTGGCGGTCAATTCGTAGTCTGCGCGACTCGGCTTGCTCTCTAGCTGTGCGTAATCCTTGGAGTTCATGTGCGCGGTGATGGCCTCTTGTGAGGCTGACTCGGATGATTCCTCGGGGAACAGCGGCATGTCAGCAATGGGAGCCGCTGCATCGACCGGAGCGAACAGCTGGGGGTCCCGCGTGCATTGTTCGTCGGCACTCTCCATGTTCTCCTTTTGTGCCTGTGTGTCGTATGGCGAGATTGGCGGAGAGGCGTAGGCGATGCGGTGCGCGGCTGCTGCCTGGAGGGTCATGTCGGGGCTGTTGGCGGACTTGGAAGCTCCTGAATTGAACGAGGAGAAGGGCGATTGAATAAATGCAGGCGGAATTGATGTGCCAAACGACTCTGATCGCTTCATCTCAGGGGGCGAGAGGAGCGAGGAAACGGTGAGTCGATTGCTCGGGGGCGTCTTGTAGGGCGAGTTTGCCATTGCGTGGGTGTGTGAGAAGTTTGTCCTTGGTAAGAGCGCAACGTCGGGGGCGGTAGCGGTATTTGACTACTTGGTTGCGTCCAGGCAGCCACAAGGAAAATGCTGCGTTGGTGATGCGAACAATGGTTGAGGGGGGGATGCTTCAATTGGTACGAGGTATGTGAGTGGAAGCTGTGGCAGGCAGCCTTGGTTGAGTAAACGGCTTCGCCACAGTTATATCGTCAGGTGCGAGCAGGCGCAAACGTGACCGTGGAACCCGGCAGAATGGTCCGACCGACTGCTTAGACCAGCTTGTTCAGTGATGAATTAGTAACCCTAGCTGCGAACTGGCAGTGCGGAGATAGGACGAGTTGAATTGGATGGGAGGTTAGTCGTCCCGAAACAGACGGAGTGGGCGGGCTCGTTATAAGAAGCACCACCCAAGGTCGTCGGGGTTTCAGCAGGCTACAGGATTGCGAACAAGGCCAGTGTGACTCTGCCTTTGAGACACTGCGGCCCATGTGCTAGCGAACCAGACAAAGAGGGTGTGCGGTTGGCGCGTGCCAGGCTCTCCTCCTCCCCCAGGCCAGGCATCATCCATATGAGGAGCGCCCGTTGCGCGCGGCCGGCAGCTGACGAATGCGGGCGGCCAAGAAGTGAATAGAAGGAAGACGAAGGGGGCTCCAATTAGAGCGGCCAATTGCAGGGCGACGCCTGAGGCGGAGCTTGTGCGGACATGGAGCGAGCAATGGGCTCGTCGCAGTCAGAGTTGAGTCACTGTAGCTGCACAGTTGCTGAGCAATTACTTGTCGCTCCGTCTATGCAAACCCGGCTAGCCCGCACGAGTCGGAGCCGACTCAATGCATCCCCGACATTTGCATTGTCTCGTCATGAGTAGACTATACACGTTTCCTGCTGCCATTGATGAGCTTTGTGACTGGCCTCTTGCCATTGCATCTGTCTGGTACCGAATTGCATACCACTGCCCACCGTTGCCCTACCATTGGGCGCCCAATTCCCAGCCAGCGTGTCACAGCAGCGCCCAATCCCATACCACTCTACACATCGCTTCCGGTCGACAGTCACCGCTTCCGTCATCTTCCATCTTTTGCCTCGTACGCTATGCGCAGTCTGACCGCCGTCAATAATGCAAACATGACTATCCCGCATGCTCCACATCCTAGCTGACCCTGCGCTTGACCTGCCAGAGAAACCCAATTCACTGCAACTACCTTTCAAAGCGAGTGCCGCACTAATTGGGTCTGTCTCTGCATGGATCCGACCCCCCTTCTCCGTCAGCGGCGGTTACCGAAGACTTGCTCACCGAGTTCTGTGGAATAGCGGTGCCCGTTCATGGTCTTGTGACATGGCCTCTCTCTCAAGCGGCTGTAGTGCCAACGCCACTGGCGCAGGCGCTGCACAATTGCACCAGCGCCGACTAGAAGGTTCACTCAGGGCACGCCAATGTCTCGCAGCGGGTAGACAGGCGATGTCTGCATCGTTAGCACCAACTGCGGTACGTTCCCGCCCATATGTTATCGATTGCTCATGTCGCTCCTTTTTGCATGTGAAAGTCCCCGAGCTCAGCAGGACATAATAGCTAGTAGGTCATCTACACCATGACGCCTCAATCATCTGAACACCTCCCACACAACTCCGCACACAGCAGCTCACGGGGCAATCAGTCCACACACCATCTCCCGGTTCGTCCAAGGTCATCCTTTAGAATATTCCAGGGTGTCTTATCATCGTTATCGTGTCTGTGGGGGAGGGGGTTCAAGCATACCCCTCAACCTCTCTTTGTATTCTCCCCGCCCAGCGCTGTTACCGCCCAAATTGCCATCTGACCTCAGCCGCCTGATACCGTCTTTTGCCTTGACAGCCCTCGCTCCATATCGACATTCAAGGAACATCGCTTCCGCCATACCCCTCATTCATCTGTATAGTTCCGCCGGACAACTGCACGGCCCAGACCGATGCCGAGTAGGTTCCGCGGCCAAAGCAAATACAATGCTAATCGACAACTGACTCGATATACTTTGCCCGTGCGAATGAAAGCGTATCGATGGCGGTGCGAAACCACGCCATGATCGAACACCCATCACATACGTCTCATCAGTCTAGAAGGTCTGGCCATGTGCGCTTCTGCGCCGTGCGGGTAGATCTGCGCATCCCAGCGCTGCCCTCCCAAATCTGGTCAGCCGACTGCGAACCGATAGGACAATGCGACCAGATGACTTGCTGCCCCATCTTCGCAAGTTCCACACTTACACAGCAGGGCACCAGTCCCTGCATCACTGAGCCCGCTAGACATGCCATTCCTGTTTGAGTTGTCAACAATGGGGGATACTGCAGGACCTTGTTTCATGGTGGACATGGTTCTCGCAAAAGCAGTTTGTTGGCGTCCCTTTGATTACCACACGTTGTGAGATGATGTCATGCAGGCGCCAGGTTCGCCCTGCATGGGTATTGCATTTTGAATACCGCCGAAAATAGACGGTGAGGCGACCTGTCAGCAGAAGCAGGCTGCAGGCACACACGCAGTACGTGGTAAGACGTCGTGTCGAATTGGCCAACAATCTCAGCGTATACGATGTAAGCAAGGGCATTGGAGAGCCGGCTGCTAAAATGACGCAATATATGTGTACGCTGGCAGATACCAAGACTTGAATACGTACTCATGAGATCAGAATGTTGATAATGTCATTGTAGGCCTGGACACCGGAAGCTGCCGGATCACGTTACCTGGTCCATCTCACGTGGTTCTGTGGACTGAGCGTCGCGCCTTCCCGTACTCCCGCGCTCCCGTCGCGACTGCTCCATTATGTGTGCCTTGGTCTCTGCGGTGCGGGGAGTCTTTAAAGACCAACATGCCTTGGAGATGGTCTAAGTTTTCTCTTTAATCGACAGGTAAGTCATCGGTATAGCGCAGTCTTTACAGATAGACTATCCCAACAATCTCCATCACAGTGAAGTAGTGGTAATGCCAATGCAGGATAGCACAATGCGATTGAACAACCTAGTATAACATTTCTACAAAGGTAGATTTTCGGAACTCTAGATAATTCTAACGACACCTAGTCCCTAGAAAGCGATACCTAATGGTTGCAAGTATATAACGCTTATTTGTAGGATAGAGAATCAAAGTCAATCTCCTCTTTGCGACGTCTAAAGCGCACCATATTCCTAGGATCAAGGCACGTCTGGTCCCCAGTCTGGACAAACGGCTCCAAGTTTGATCCCGGTAGGAGCTCCCAGTCGTACTTTGTTAGAATGTGGCAAAGCGCAATCTTTACCTCGAGAGCAGCAAAGAAACGTCCAGGGCATGCGTGAATTCCGTGGCCAAAGGTGAGGTTTTCGGGGCTAGTAGTAACAAGGAGCGCCTTTGTAGAATTACTGGTGTCTTCGCGCATCCGAAGGTATCGGTAAATGTCGAACTTTTCTGGATTCGGGTGCACCTCTGGATCAAGCATTGCGTGCGCATCCACAGCAAGACGATCGCCCTTGTTGATAGTAAGACCGTTGGAGAGGACAACCTTCTTCTCTGCAATTCTTTTCATGGCGACTAGTTTGCAACAATCAGTAAACCAGATGCTGATATTGCAGGAAGGTTGAAGATTGAACACCACTTACGCATCTGTAACGGCTTCATTCGCTGTGTTTCCTTGAGCGCACTGTCCATGAGCTTCAGATTAGCGATTGAGGCTTTGGAAAACCCCTCAGCGCCGAGAACTGATACAATCTCCGCCCTCAAGTCATCGATAAGATGAGGCTCGTTTCCAAGACGCATGATAACCTGACTAAGCAAGTCAGAAGTTGTGTGGATGGCGGCGATGGTAAGAAGCATCTGGTATGCAGCAGGGTCATATGCAGCTCCCCGGCTCTCTTCCTGAAGCCACTCCAATGTGTCTTCGAAGACCGGAACTGGCGTACCCATCTTCCTGGCTTCAGCCTTCATCAGCTCCCTCTCCTCCAAAATCGGTCTAAGGATAGCGCGGATGCCATCGAGCTGCCGAAGGACTAGTTTGGCATCTTTTGAAACCCATGGGATCATGAAGTGCAAGTACCTAGGCCATGCAAGAAAACTTTTCGTGGATTCGACAGCAGTGACGACGTATTCTTTTGATAACCTGATCCAGGTTTCATTGCGGCAAAGTTTGTCTCCAAGGAATATCTTTGATGACAGGCGGGACACAACGTTAAGTATGTCGTTTGTGATGTTGGTCTCTTTCCACTCTAGCAAACTGTTAGTCTGCGTAAAACGTAAGCAATTTCATCCATACCTGAAGAATCGCCAAAGACGACATCGAGGGCGAAAGAGGTCTCATCAGAGAGCGGCTTTGATGTGAAATCTGCGGTACAGTTAGTGCTGCGCTTTACTTGGTACAGTCTCCACGAACTCAATTGTTTAGTGAGTTGTTTCTTGATCACTTTCTGTACAAGATCCCTCTTATCGCCAAGAGTAGCAAAAGGCTCAAAGCCAGTCAGATAGCCGTGGAAATCCTACCGCCTGAGTAAGCATGACATTGTTCGCAAAACAGGTCTGTGTGCCTTACTTGTGCAAAAGTTGTGCCAAAGTGTAAAGATTTTTCATTGCGGATCATTTGAGCGTACGAAGGCGGGAGGACAAGCATCTCTCCAACATTGGTGATTAGTCTGTAAGGCTGCTTGCCGTATCGCTTTCTGGCATTTTCCACGACGTCGAGCCCGTGTGTTATGAATTCGAGTTGACGAGAAAAGGCTGTCTTGAAGCGGTCTGAGGGATTCGCGAGAGGGATTTTCGATTTGTTGGAGGTGATAATGACGAGCGAAATCAGAGCTACAACACCAAGTGATACTGTAGTAATGATTGGCATCGACATCGTGGTCATATCCAAGGATGGCAATTCCAACATAGGAACAAATGAGGGCTTAGGGTTCGTCATATCTGCGAATAGAGGTGTTGATCAAAACATTGATGAGAGTGCTCCCTAGATAACAAAAGTCTGGCGCTTCTTGTAGTCAAGAACCCGCGGGGATTTGGCTCGGTGACACAAGACGAAATCTTTTGCGTCACCATGCAGTTGACCCTGTAGCGTAGATTGCCAAGTGTAAAACGTTTTGCTGTTTTCGAACGTACCCGGGAGATTATGGGTTCCCCAGGCAAGCCTTGACAGGGTATATCAGAAACATAGACGCAGCCAAGGCTCAGTACCGCATGTTGTGAATGACGACTACACAGAACAGAATGGCAGTATTTCAGCGAGATATAGTATTCGATGTCTCAAAAAACCTTTTCCTCAATTCATTACATCAAAAGTAAACATTCATGTATGCCATTATGCGTTTCCTTATCGTGTACTTAGGTTTGGGTGCAGAGCAGACCCCACAACAGCTGCTCTAGTGTCCACATGTACTTTCAAGAAGTATGATCATATGATTGTCACACATACGTACCTCTAGCAATTCGTCCGGAGCGTTAAAAGTATCCAAGGACCCAAGCAGTCGTACGGTGCGTCCCGCAATGCTAAGTGTCCGAGATCGTCTCTTACGGGGCCTCATATGGTACGAATGAATCATTTTGGCACATAGATTGAGGTTTGTTCAACAGCAGTTACCCTATACAGATCGTCTGATTTGCGTGTCTAGTCTATTCATGTCTGTGCATTCATCTATAAGATCCCTGGACGATGAATAATCGAACAGGTAATGCACCGGAGCTAACGGCTAACTGCGCAAAGTGGGTCTCTGGCTCCACCCGTCTCTCTCCAAGCTGGAACGGATCCCCAGATTCTTGAAGTAACTATTCTGACCTCGCCTTCACACCCGGTTGATGCTCGATGGATTCTCCGTTGATTTTCACTCAACGACACGAGCCTGGACTTGTGAACGTTAATTTTCACTGGTTCTCTAAAACACTTCGTCTTCGTTATAACCCTCTGCATCTTTCCTGAGTTTTTTCCCCGGCGAGTATGTGTTCGTTCCTTGTTCAACACTTTCGACGAGATCGGTGTCTTGAACTGCTTGACACTGCATTCATCACGGACAGCCATACGCTCGATTGTAGCTTTCTCTCGAACACGGCCGACCATATTATTCCAGAGCTGACTGCGTCAATTCAGATAGAGCGCGCGCAAATGAGTTTCAAACCAAAATCGCACCCCTCCCAGCCCTTATGACTGCCTTGTTCAGTATGAGGCGCGATTCGGGGTCCCAATCGCCCTGGAATGAACTTGGCGCTACAGTGCCCGTACGCCATGTAAGCCACCCCATCGATGTCGGACAACTAGAAAGATGATACTGTATCGTACTGCACAAAAGCTATCATCACGAGAATCTCTAGTATATCACTATATAGAACCTTGTGCAGCTTTTTTACTATCTCAACCTCGCTGGTATCTTGCTTGTACCGCCGTTTCTGGGAACTTTAGGTAAGGGAGACGCAGCCAGAAGAGCAGCGTCGATGTCACTTGTTGTAACAACAACACAACGATGCTTTCTGGGATTTCAACTAGCCTTGTGTAAGGAAGACTTCCCGCTCATATTCATCGTGTGTATCGTAACTTCTTGGTGCGGTCGCAGCGTCGCGTTGCTGCTTCTTGAGCACTCGTTGCGCAGCCAACTCTGTGCGCTTTCTTCGCTCCGTGACGCTCCTCAGCGGCTTGTTGTCGAGCCACCTCTAAGTATAGCTAGGGAGGCCCTGGAGTTGAGACACACTAGGCTAGAACAGGAGAAAACGTCATCTACACTAGTTGTAGATCTTCAACGGATGACGCTCTGCATAACGTTAGGCAAACATGTTATGTTAGTAAAGCACCCTGCTAAGAAAGGATGCTGCTTTACATAACGTTAAGCAACATGTTATTTTCAGTAAAGCCCCCTGATGAGAACGGCATGGGTATCGAAACCACTCATGCTCTAGCAGCCACTGGCGCGACCCTCTTCCTTACGGCCCGAAACACAGCTGAGCCTCAGTCCGTCCTCGACACTAACATTACCCTTTGTCTCCATCCAAGCATTACGGCTCTCCTGCAACACCTTCAGTATCTCCCCTACATTGCTCACACGAATAGAGATCGACTTTACCAACAGATGACCAGCCGGATCCAACAGCCCAGGCCAAAAATACCTATTAGCCCTAACAACTGCGCGGCACAATCGCCTAACCCGATTGTCGATCTGGACAAGGAGCGGCGGATATATCTTGAGTTCGCGATCGTGCAAGTCACCTTCCTCGAAATGATAGCGGTAGTAACTTTGCATCTATCCCTCTACGAGACCATACTGTTTATTCCGCAGATCCAAGAGCAAACTCTACAAGACTGCATTATGCAACTGTTCGATAGATTTTCGACGGCTACCCAGAAGCCGTATTCTTCAAGTTGGTAACAGTAGCAAACATCAAATCCTTGATCCCACCCAACCCTCTCTCATTCAACCACTGCAACACAAAGACCTTGTACCCATTTGCACCCTCCCAGTCCACGCCCACACCACCCTCCTTCTTAAGCAATGCCAGGCTCTTCTCACCAACAGGTCCAGTGTGATACTTGTTGATCATTCCCTCGCCCACCTTGTCAATTTCCCACCTCTCCATCGCACGCCACGCCGCAGCAGAGAGCGACGTCAAGCACGGATTGAATGACAAGGTAAACGCACCCGCAATAGCATAGTTTCGGTCCACAGTCTTTAGGTAGTTGTCGAGTGTGGAGCGAAGTCCGTCATGGCAGTACAAGCCCTTTGACTTGTCCTTTTGCGCAACAAGGCCGCGAGATACCCATACGAGGTTGTACAAGTCGCGCAGACACTGGTTGAACGTATCGGTAACTTCTGGTGGGTAATATACTTTGACTGGCTTGGGATGCGCGTCAAAGGCTGACTTGTACGTGCCGATGATGCCGCATATGCGGGAAAGAGTCGTCGCGGACGTGTCTTGGGCGAGCAGGTAGACAAGATGCATAGGCGGTAAATGGATCGGGATGATGTGTGGGTTCGAGGAGGCGCTGACGTGTTCATAGAAGGAGAGGATGGACGATGTGAGGTCGATGCCAGAACCTTGTGGGACGGACAGAAGAGCCGAGGTGAACAAGTCCCTCACATGCTCCATCATGTCTTCCAATACTTCCTGGCCCGCTTCTCGTATGTCTTCGGAACCTGTGGAAGTCATGTTGATCTGATTTACCAGTAGGGCTGTGTAGAAGTCGACTAGCGTCGCGTATGCTGAGATTCCCTGGGTTGCTAGGGCAGATTCAATATGCTTGAAATAGGATCTATAGTCCGCGTTGAAGTCATAAACTTGGAGGTAGGGGACAAGCCCCAACACAGTAGCACGATCTTGCTGTCCGTTCCATACCGGCAGATATTTGAGGAGAAAGGCTCGTGCTGGACGATGTAGTTTCTTCGTGAATCGAGCGTACCTCAGTAGCCCATCGAGGATCTCAGATAGGTGTTGGGCGTTTCCAGTGCCTTGTCGGTATTCCTCGAATTGTTCTTCTAGACATGCTGCGAGCCACGTCCTCAGTCGAGCGGTGTTGATCGGCGATGGCTTGAGGGCGATGTATTTCTGTAGTAGTGGGTCCGTGAGGACTGCTACCAGCTGACCCGGTGGCTCTATCCTGTCGAGCTTTTCGACAAAGTCGTCCACACCATCAATACCCTCGAGGGTTACCGAGTTCTGTCATACAGCGTCAATGCTTTCATGGTGAAAAGAGCACGTCTTTCACATACCTCTGTCGCATGATAGGTATGCACGTCTGGAATCATCGATTCTTTGCTACCTTTGGTTCTCCTTCGTAGCACCTTGAACCCGTGCTGCCTATCCGCGTTAGAGTCATCTTCCGCCACGCTGGCCTCTTGGATTGCGAGGATTCTGGCTTGCCATTCGGAATCCGGTCGCTATCAAGTTAGCCCGCGTTCAGCAGTGTGACGGTGCATTGCGGGGAAATGGTGTGGAGGATCCAAGGTAACATCTATGGTGACACGAGGGACGGGTACTCACTGGAGCGAACGACTTTCGGCTCGTGGACGTGCTGCCAAGAATGATATCTGGATAGTAATCCTTGTAAACACGGAGAAGACCTTGGAGTGCTGGTTCATTGCCGAGGCCGCGAGATAGCTCAAGCCTGTAGTAGCGTTAGTCGTCGGTGTCGAAATTCTTTTCCTGCTAGTGGTGTCATGCGTACAGTTGCTGTATCCGGAATGGCTTCACGTGCTTTCTGCGAGTGATGAGGGAGAGTAAATGGCACACGGAAGTCCTTCTAAATTAGCACGGATTGGTGTAGTATTTGCTTGGAGCAACACACCTTATGCTAATCATATCAAGCATGCCAAACAGCACGCCGTACAAGCGAGATAGCACTGTCGAGCTTTCGATAATCTCGTGAATGATAATAAGCCACTTTACAAGGCTGTCTTGTGTACCTGGCGATGGTTTGCCCTTGCCCTGCCCAAGAGCACCAACAATGGTGATGACAACATCGCTTGGGACCTTTTGAGATGGATAAAGGTTCTTGATCAAGGTCGTGATGGTTGTTTGGTCTAGTGATGTCTTCACCGACGCGAGCTGAACAATGTCTCGGAGAGCATCCTGGTCAAGACCATTCTCTGAGGCGTAACGGCAGATGACATCGACTATACTAGATACCTTGATTGTACGTTGCTTTGCTGTCGTTCTAGATGCTGCAGGCCTGTGTAAGCACTGTTCCTGAATGGAGTCCATAGCCGCATACCGACACTTACCTTGATGCAGTAGGTTTAGCGTCTCATGCAGCGTCGGCTGCTCTTCTGCAGAGTCCATAAGTAGCGGGCCTGGAGCGAAGTCGATGTGAAGTTACAGGTGACGGATAGCATTACATTGTCAGTGCAACATGCATATGCTAAGACAGTGGTCAGCCTGTTGTATGCGCCGTTGGTGATTACGTGGGCGCGTTGTCGCGATGGTTGTTGACACCCTGATCGCGCCTTCCCACTTCCGATCAAGCGAGCAAGCCCCACTAACCACCGCCGCGCATCTCACGCGTCTTCCACCCACATTTCTTCCATCAGCATTGACTCAAACCTCCAGCTGGTGTATTGCAGACCTGATGTTCATCGCTAGTATTCTAGTCTGGGCACACAACAGCGCGGAAGCCGGTCTAGCTATCCGCAGCTCGTTCACGCTACTTGTGCTTGATTCAATTAATCGTGCAGATATCACCCGCATGTCCGAGCCATCACTGGAGCATGCATCGCAGTTGTCGCCCGCTGCCACATCAGAACCGACCCTTTGTGTTACACGAGAAGCATCGGGTGTAATGGAAGCGGGTCGCGCGGCTCCTACTGGTCAAAAAAGGATGGTCGCCTTGCAGGTCAACGATCAACCCAAGCACGCCTTCTGCAACCTTGACGCGAATCGTACTGCCCCCGCATGCTACACTCCCCTCGACCTGTGGTCTACGTGCAACGGATGTTGAACTATGTTGAGTGGAACGGCTTCCCTTGGATCTTTGTCATTCTTTATCAGGCCGGCCAATTGGCCTCTAGGATCGCTCTTCATCCTCTTCAGGTCATTAAACTCACAACACCACTATTTCTAGATCCTGGATCGACGTTCAGATGTGGCGTCTTCTATTCTCGGTACACACGATTCCGCTACTACCCGACGCAACCGTCGCCATGCAATCATACGCCTGTTGTGCTCCTCACTGATATACACCAACACGCCTCGGCAACGCTTCTGTCGTTCCGTTCAAGGCTATGAACTCGATAACGTAATTCAATCGGCAAGATCCGTACCTATCATGATTAGGAATGCACTGCTCTATCTACACGCGGAGACAACATGGCCGAGGACTTGTACTACACTCTTCATCTTTCTTCTAGTACCACTCCATTACTGCTGCCAATAGTGCTAATATCCACCACCAGAAGCTTGTCCTTAGATAGACAGGGTCTTCGCATCGTCAGGCACAATCAGCAAGGTTGCAGTCCACTCGGCGATCGATGACTGCACAACATTGCTACTTCAGCAGAGGGCTTCTGAGATGGCTACATGCAACCTTGGATAGCCGCTTTATTGTACTCCTGGATTCTACATCCTGAGCGTTCTACTTTGCTATCGAGTATAGCACCCAACGCATGTTGGCTGCTCGCTTCGGACTGGTACGTCAACGGGTATAGCGTCATTGCGGTGCTTTTTGCCACTCAGGACAATATTTGATTCACCATGAGAACTAGAGGCCGAGCAGACAAAAGTTCAGGGCTAGGCTGTCGTAGAGCATGCTTAAATAACCCACCGTCTTCCGTCTCGCCCGGGTCACCTACAACTCTCAGTATCGTATTTTTGTCTTCAACCAGCCTGGAGACAGTCGAACAGTCATTGGAGAAAACCAGAACATACCGCTTCCAAATGGCCTCATCCACCTCTTGCAAGTCGAAGACAACACAAACCTCGTCTACCAACGCCGCCAGGATCGTACGCTGTCCCACGGAAACTATCGAGCGGCTGCGGCATCTAAATGAAGCAGAAATCATCACGCTCTTCACCCCATTTGTACCTCATCCCCCATCAACAACACTGGCGAAGGACGTAGATCCTTTCGAGCCTCTAGGCCGAGCCCTGCCACGACAAGTACGACACGTTCCATACCGCTTCGACTACGGCATGACAGAAATGCATGTCGACTTTCTGCCAGCCAGTGGAGCAGTAGTAATTGTCATCTGCGCCACTACCAACGTGATCAACCACCATGGACAGGCCTTTGAACGGCAACTGAAATTCGCACGAGACATGTCGAAGAAGATAGTACACAACAATACTATAGCCAGTATTCCGACTATCTTGCTTCTCGTTGATGATGACGCTACTGCCCAAGGATATGTTAATGCGGTGGATAGCTTCCCCGCTGTCGTTACGGTCAGCGATTATACTACTGCGGCGCTCGTGAATGTGGTACGCGTTTTGTTTGGCAACTGAACGGCATGACCGCCCTGGTACCGTACCAATTCACAGCCGACATTTGTACTGCGACAACCGTGTATACGTCCGCGTCTGATTGAAAGAGCATGGTCTGAGAGGGACAATCCTTTTATCTAGCAAGTATTTACCTTCAGCTTCGCAAGATACCATGATTACTGGGTGGAACATACGGTTACATTCCTTCATCTTCTTGGCGCTGGTCCTTGATCACTTTATATCATATTCGCGTTACAATCGGCGTGGTGTACTGTTTCCTTATCGGATCCAACTTTGCTTATGGATA
Organism: Alternaria arborescens; assembly: GCF_004154835.1. NCBI lineage: Eukaryota > Fungi > Ascomycota > Dothideomycetes > Pleosporales > Pleosporaceae > Alternaria > Alternaria arborescens. The sequence continues at coordinate 152,182 of NW_021167898.1, read as the reverse complement.
TCACTTCTCAACGCAACGGGGATTTTGATGGCGTACTTCTGTCTTGCTCTAATCGCGTACGTACCGGCTCACGTCTAATCCAGCATCAACTGCAGACTTATGAGACACTCTTACTACTATTCAGTCTCAACATAGCTTCACACCACTCCAAAGAACCTTGGGCCTGGAGGCCAGAAAAATGACTCACAGGCATCGTCCAACCTCACTGTTCAAATGCTAGCCGCCCATGTACCATACGAATCATCCAGCCAGAGCGTGACATGATTGTGATGTGTGCTCCTAGGCGCGCAGTGCGTCGTGCGTCATGCATATTCCAGTGCATACTGCATCGCCCACGTGAGATGGTCATTGCATACACGCCTCGATGCTTTCAACAACGTACTCATATTGTTAATGCGCATGCCTCCGTATAGACCTGTCAGAATGACGAGACATGGCTACGACACATGGGGAGTCAAGAAGAATGAGAAGGAACCTTGTGATGTAGTTATTAACATTACTATACTTCTCGTACGTCTATAATTCATGCCCTTGCTCGTCCGACGGAAAAGCAGATATAACGCCTCTTTACGCCCCGTCACTATGCACATATGCTCAACGTTCGAGAATCGATGCCCCAAGCCCATATCTCCGCCCTGCCATTGCCCCCTTCAGAACAACATGTCAGCACGTTCTCCCAACTCCCTCTGTTGCCACTCCATCCTTACAACTCCATCATGCCCCTCCCATTCCCCATGGCACCCGCGCCCAACGGCGCATTCGGCATCCCAACATCTTTCGGCGTGGAATTTGCAAGCGCGTCGCGGTTGCCAGAAAGATAGTAAGACATGCGGTTCGCGATGATAGTCAGGTGTTCGGGGAGGTACAGCGACGCGGCGATTATGAGCAGGGAGAGTAGGAGAAAGAGTACTGAGTCTATCGGAATTGTTAGTTTTTCAAATATGCAAGCATGTACTAAAGGCAGGGTATGTGTGTGTAGAGGCAGTGTGGCCTTCAAAGAGAGAGGGGATAGGGGCGGTGAATCTCCGCATTCGAGAAAACAAGACAAGATGCGGTTTTGCGTGCGACAACAAGTCAATGGGGCCAACGTACTGAAGATGAACTTCTCGGTCGAAGTCAACATGTATAGTGAGAATGTGACTTCGTATTGGTACCTCTTGCGCTGGAACCAGCGGAGGAGGGCGGATGGGTAAAGCATTGCGGCGAGGAGGAGCGTGAATGCGCTGGCTAAGAGGAAAGCGGCCAAGAGGACGGTAGTATCAAGCATAGACTTGCGAATTCGTAGAGGAATGCTTTGTGTGCGCACAAAAAAAAGCTTGTATGAGGGTATTGCTGCTGTAGAGTCGTGTAATGATGATTTGGGCGCGCGCGCGGTGTGAGGAGTTCAGGGACCGGTGGATTCGGAGCAGGGATTGCGATTAATTGCATTGCTCCGGACGAGAGCCTTATGACGCGCGAATCGATAACCAGCGAAACAATACTCGAAGTTTCCAACAACCCACTTTGTACCAACGGACAATCCCAATGCTAATTCCATCGCGGATGGCGCAGCACCCAAATCGTCTGCAACCCTAGTTTAACCAAACTCCGCGATGCGCCTCCTCTCCATCAGGGCTCTCGCCCGCCTCACCACCGCCACATCTCTCCCCAGCACCACCAACCCCATCCAATGCGCCTACCTCTCCACCACCACTACTCTCCTCAACGGCAAATCCTTGCCTCCGCGCACCCCCCTCCTCGACACCGACCTCATTGAAAACTTCCTCAAAGGCTCAGGCCCCGGCGGCCAAAAGATCAACAAGACGTCTTCTGCTGTCCAACTCAAACACATACCCACTGGCATCGTAGTCAAATACCAGGACACACGGTCCAGAGAGATCAACAGGAAGATGGCGAGGAGGATACTGCAGGATCGGATTGAGGAGATGGAGTTGGGCGAGGGTGCGCGGACGAGGGTCAAGGCGAGGGAGAAGAGTAAAAAGAAGGCTAGTAGTGCTAAGAAGGCGAGGAGGAAGTATAGGAAGCTTGCAGAGGGGAAAGAGGGAGAAGAGGGAGAAGAGGGAGAAGGGGAAGGCGTGGAGGGTGTGGGTGTGGGTGTGGGTGGTAGCGAAGAGGGGGCAGAATTGCGGGGAGAGGAAGAGCTGGTCGAAGGTGGTGAGAGGAGTAAGACGGCGGGTGGGTGACCATGTGTTCTGTTCACGATTTTGTTATAAAAACCACGAAGAGCACAGCATCGTGCCAAGAGTCCAGGTCGCGACGAGTGTATCAGTGTGCAAGAGGATATATACCCTTCGCAGGCTATGCGCGGAGAGACGCGGAGCCGTGGTAGAGATATCACTGCTCGGCTGGGCATGCAAGTTGCAGACCTTGAGGTGGTCAAACCTCGAGGCCCAGTAGCCAAAGTGACAGGCGGCTATGTGTGGATACAACACCTGTCTGGAGTGCTTGTTGAATGCCGTGTCGATCGCATCCGCTCGCACGTACACTGCACATGTCAGATATAGGATACAACACAAACTCAGTCACAGAACTCTTGCATAAGACCGATTCTGAGCGCCACATTAGTTCATTGCGTTTGATACCTGCTTCCAGTACTTCAGCCACTACACTCGAATCACAAAATGTCCGGTAAGCCACTGTTCTTCAATCTGTCGAAACAAGAGGTATCATTATAGTTACTACAGTAAAGTAGTTGTAAATCATCCGACATGTACAAGAGGAGCTCTTCCAACTACTGTCCAAAAAAAAACGCCCATAAACACCATTGACACAAGCCCAACTGACCAATCCTTACGCACCAATAGCCTGCGGGTTCCAGAACACTTGTGCCGGATCAACCTTTTGCTTCAACGCGGCCAACCTGCTGTACACCGCATCGCCATAGTACAATTTATGCGCAGTCGCGGCATCGTAACTCGGGTCTACGTAGTTCAAGTACGCGCCAAAGCTCGTCTGCGGCTGCGCATTGATAATAGCACTGTTGATGCCGTTGATAAAGTTTATCGACGCGCCTCCATAACCGTAATTCTGTAGCACCCACAGACTATCACGGTCGACGTAAGCCGCGAAATCAGTGTTTTTGCTGTTAATCGCTGATCCGGGACCGCCGTACAGGTTGATGATGATGTAGTATTCTGTCGAGCCGGCTGTCTTGAGGTAATCGTACAGTGCGTTGAGGGCGTTTGATGTCAGACCGCTAGATTCAGGGACTGTGACTGACTTGGCGAAGAAGTCTTCGTGCTCGTCGTAGCCGGTGAGGGGTTCTTTGATACTGGTTTTGCCAGACACTTTGACCATGTAGTCGTACCAGGCCATGGACTCGACGGTTGCTTCGGCGGTGGGCAGAGTGCGGAGCAGCTCGGGTCGGACCTTGGTGTTGAATTCCGAGACCGATCCAAAGAAGGCGCCGGACAGGCTGTAGGAGCCGTAGTTGTCGAGGTAGATGCCGAAGGAGACGCGGTTGTCGACGACGGAAGCATTCTTCGCGACGTCCTGGATGTGCAAGAAGGTGTTGGTCCAGACGCTCTTAGAGTTTTGGATTCCAGTGAAAGCGAACTGGAAGTATGTGATGCTAGCGGGCGCGGCGCGTGTCTGGAGGTAGAACTTTGTCACGACGCCAAAGGACTCAGCTGCGCCCTTGATAGCCCAGAAGATGTCGGGGGATTGTGTTGACGAGGCTTTGATGAGGGTTCCGTTGGCGAGAACGATGTCGGCTCCAATGACCTGGTCCATGGCCAGTCCCCAGTTGCGCGATGTATGGCCGTAACCTCCGTGTGTGTAGTGGCCTCCAATACCAACACCAGGGCAGGTACCCTGGGCTACGGCAGCATTGCCTTGGGTGTAGATGCCGTCACCGAGGTTGCCGAGACGAACTCCTCCGCCAACTGTAGCAACGCCGGAGCTCTTGTCAAGCTCGATAGTCTGGAACGACTGGAGGTTGATCTGCATGGCGCCATCCTTGCCACCGGAGCTAAAGCTTGCATACGAGTGTCCACCTGACTTGGCCTGGATCTTGAGACCGGCTTGGGCACCGCATACGACTGCATCCTGAACGTGCTGGTTGGTGGTCGGAAGAACGATGACAGCTGGCTTGAAGGGAACGCGCAGGTTGTAAGGCTCTGAAAGCTCAGAGTACTCAGCATCTGAGGTCATCTTGTAAGGAACATTCTTTCCATTCAAGCATTGGAGAGCAGATCCAGATGCTGTTGATGATGGGGTTGTTGAGGAAGTCTTGCTAGCGCTGCTTTTGATTGTGCTGGATCCTGAGCCGGTGTTGCTGCCGCAGTTTCCAAAGCCAGACTGGCAACCGCTTCCACACTGTCAGAGTCAGTATACGTCCAGTTATGGTATGCGTTTCAAATACTCACGTATGCGGATGTCGAACCACACCATCCGTTCGCACTGCAGCAGTTGCCTTCAGCGAAACCCAGACATGTGTAGCCATTGGCGCCACCACATGTTGCATCTGGTGATACTTTCTTGGTGGGCGTAGAGGAAGGAGCTGGAGCAACCTTTGTCGAAGAGGGCTTGACCGTTACTGAAGTTGCTTTTGATGTAGTAGTGCCAGTACATGTGCCAAATGCTGAGTTACAGCTGGCACCGCAGTGGTCGACGGAACTTCCGCACCACCCGTACTGCGAACAGCAGTTTCCGAACGAAGAGCCCTTGCAAGTGAAGCCTTTTGTTCCTCCGCAGCTTCCGTCAGTCGATACAGCTCTCTTGTTGAGCGGTGCAGCTGGTGAGGCGGAGGCCAGGCCGATGGACAGCAAACCTGCTGTGAGGGAAACGAGAAACTTCATGGTGAGTGTATAGAGTGAGATGTCACTTCCGTCTCAAGTTGACCAGGGGAGTTAGTCGTAGATAAGCAACGACCGGATGTAATAGCGCCTGCTGACTGAACGGCAGGAACGATCAAAGACTTGCCAAGGTAGGTAGACAAATGTCGTACACAGGGAAGATTATCTTCTTAAGACCACGACCAATACGAGACATTTGCCTCCCTGGCTGCATCCATCACTCCCGTACCTGCATCAGCCGCACGTCCTACACATAAATACTCCCTCGATCCACTCAACACGAACGAAAACTCATCTGCCCTAGATCCACCCGGGATTCGGGGCAGGATACCCTGTGTCGATCCTCTGCTGGTGTGCCACTCTGGTCCTAACACGAGCTTACCATGCAAAGACCGGTAACCCTTGCGCTCGCGACGAAAAGCAAATCTCATCTCCTGCTAACGTGCCGACGATCAATTCTCGTGCGAGCACCCTGGTGCACGATAGCGTTACATGGTAAATGCGGACGCCGATGGAAGGCCTAGTGGGGAAGTTGCAGTGGAAAACTCGACGGCGTTTTAGTGGCGTCGGAAGGGCAGCCTGAAGCTTCTTCATCGGCACGGAGAAATGACGTCTGTGTACCTGTCACTTTCGTATCTCGCCCATCTCCATCCCGAGCTTCTACAGCACTATTCATTAGCTGCTAATGATACGAGCGCGTTTCCGGTAATTTTGCAAGTCGTGCGCTGGGTTAGGCCTTCCAGGCATGAATCTACTGTCATTTGATGTGGGGTCCCGTAGGCCTAGAGGAGTTAGCATGGTCGCCCTATCGGCTGGAAGCGATCATGACCCCTACACGCCTATTTTTGGCACAACGCGAAATCCGAGTAAGGCAAATGCGATGAACCCGACAACCCAATGTGTTGCTGACAACGTTGTAATGCATCGGTAGACTCCTCGTGCCATTATCCTAGACGCCCTCAGCGTGACCCCATTCGTGTTGCAGTAACTCTACAAAATCGTGTACGCTAGATCGTTAGATTATCCTCGACAAAGTGCGGGGTCTGACACAGATGTGGCTTGCCCAGATGTCATTGACATTGATCTCGCTGTGAGAACGTAGCTCGGAACGCCGATTGGCATTATTCTAGCAGCTGAAAGCACGCGAAACTACTCACGTGAAGTACTCAGTCCACAACGTCAGGCAGTAGTCGGTGTAGTACAGCGCTCATCCGGACATGCAAACCAGACTAGGAATGTTAGCTGCACCGCAAACACATACTCGACCACCCTCCCTCTCATCTAAGCACGCAGTATGACAACACCCCCACACCAGATCGAACAGCCTTCTATAGACGACACCATCATATCTGATATCCTTAACAAAAACGATGCGGAACTCTCTCGCATCCTACGCTCTAACCCTGATTGGCCTCCCAACGAACGAGACCTCGCGTACCCACACGATAAGGCCGCCATATTTGGCCTCCCAGTGTTTAAAACCTTCGTAGAGCATTTTCCGCAAACCAAACATTGGGACTGCAACCATACCGGAAATCTAGTAGGCATCGCTGCATTGTACGGTGATGTGGCGTTGTTGAGGTTTTGTTTGGAGGAGCTGGGGCATGAGGCTGACGAGGGGAGGTGTATGTCTGTCCCAGCATTGGATGCTGTTGAGCATTTGGCAGATACGTTAGTAACGCCTGGACATAAAAAGGAGGTGACAAGGCTACTCGAGTTACATGGTGCGACGCCGAAAGGCACAGTCAAGCGTGGGGCAAAGAAAGGAAAGAAGTTGGGTTTGTTCGAGCAGGCTATGCGGTTGATCAAGCGCAGACAATCTGGAAAATCGAAAGCGCAGGAACCGCTGAACATTACAGAAAGTTGGAAATGCCTCGCCCCGTTGAGAGAGCAGTAGTGCAGCCTCTTTCAGTGTACATGTTTGTCTTCAAGTCGCACGAGTTTGTCCTGGACGCAATCGTTCATGCCCATACCGACCACCTGAGCAGTACCCGTATCAGCCTCTACCGCCCACCTACAAATGACGTGCTCTTTCATGCACTTATACTGCTCCTTTGCAACCTCTCTCGCAGTCTTCGTCTTCATCAGCCTCTAATGCTCGCTGAACCTCGCCTCGATAAGCTTGACGCCGCTGGCGAGGGAACCGTTCCTCCGGACTTGATCCACAGCTCCGTGGACGAACAGGGCGACTCATACCCACAGCCCCAAGATCGTCAAGATGATCTGCGTCCTGTACGATACGCAAGGCAGGATATGCTCCGCGAAGGCCCTGGCATATGCTTCATTGATCATCTCCTTGGTAAACGAGATAGGTATCCTGTCGTCAGATATAAGATTGGCGATCTAGAACACTGAGGAATTGAACCAACGGGTGGTGTTGACTCCGCTTTCTTCACTAGTCTGATATCTTGCGTCGCCGATATCATGCGACATGCCAGTCACGCGGAGCACGACGAGATCAATCTCCCGCGCCCATTGGTGGTGCTTCCACTCCTGCTGGTGGATGTAGGCTGCATTCGACACACGAATGTTGGTAGTTCTGTGGCGCGTCAAGAGTATTTATACCCCTGGCTAGGCTAACACTTCCATCAAATCAGCCATCTCAGCTGTTTCAAACCTCGCATCGGTGGTTTAGTGGTAAAATTAGCCGTTGCCATCCTTCACAGGACAGTTTCGGCTAGCCCCGGGTTCGATTCCCGGCCGATGCATTTTTGCAGTTGCACAGGTCGTCGTGAGTGTCGCGATTGTGGTGGTGTTAAGTGAGGAATTCGGTTTTTTTTGCAAAAAATGCGCGGACGTCACGTGTCGGTGGGGCTCAGTCAGCACCAACCGCCTTCCTCTGTATCGGTCGAGGTGGGCCTCCAAGCGTATGGAATCGAAGAGCACACTTTAGAGATGCGGGATTTGAGGCTCTTTAGTATATACTCAGAAGAAGTAGTGCGTGCGCGACGCATGCTCTCTCCTCAAGTCCAACTAAACTAGAGGTCGTTGTAATGCAGATAGAAACGGAAATGGGGTCTGTGGCCTATGCGTGACTATCTTGGAGGTGAGATTACACATATAATCCACTGCTCTGGTGTGAATCTATGAGCGGACGTGTGGCATCTCCTAAGAAGAGTCAGACTTTCAATGCCAAGTCTAGCCATAATTGACTTGGAGACTTTTTGGAATATAGAAACTCTCAAAGCAACAGGGCTTCAGAAGGATCGTGGATGTTACTATTCAAAGTGTGATGACTGAGTATCCAATCAGGCTTCGTGGCGCAATGGTAGCGCGTCAGATTCCAGTACCACCTGGAGCTTCCTGAAGGTTAGGCGTTCAAATCGCCTCGAGGTCACACCTGATTCAATTCTTTTTGTCTAAAGAGAGCAGCAATTTTTCTGCTGTTTTGTGGATCCGATGCGTTGATGCATTATTGTGATGACCGAGTTGATTCGGGATGGGCACTTTTGATGAGAAGAAGTGAAGCGTTATGTTATGAACGTGGTGTGTATTCGAAGACTACATTGATCGCTTCCAATGCTTGATCTTACAAGATTGTTACGTCAAATATCAGTCTTAGCAAACTATCCGCCTTAGTTGACAGTTTGGTTGTAAGCTTCAATGGGAGAGCCGGCATCCATCTCATACCGTACCGACTCAAGCGTAGAATCGTCCTCTACCTCGCTTCTCCGTTTCGATAAACCCTGCTCCTCTGACTGTCCTATTTCCAGGAGTTGGTTTGGGGGTGCTTCGTGGACATGAGTAGCTGCCGCTTCGTGAAGACCTTGGTCTGGCGCTTCATGCCTGTCTATGCTACGATTGTGACGACCTCTTTCGGGCTCAAGTTGTTCATTCACACTAGTGGGTAGCTGGTGCGCCGCAACATCTCTCTTTTGACGACGGAAGATCAGCCATCCAGCTAAAAGCCCGAGGACAATAGCTATGGGTATCCCTATACCGAGACCAAGCTTCGCTCCCAGCGGGAAGCCGTCATTTATGATCCATTCGGTGGGGCGGCCAGGTCCGTTTGTTTCGTTGGTCGGCAAGTCTGAGCTTGTTGATACTGGAATTCTCGTTGAGGACTGTGTCTTGTGTAATGTCGACACTGTTTCGTGTTGTGTTGAGCTCCATGTCGACTCCAGTGTTGACTCGAATGCTGAGTTTGAGGCTGTCGTCCTTGTTACAGTCGATGCGCCGTTTGACGTTGCTGTAGGAGATATTTCCGAAGACCACGACAAGTCAGAATCGCTCCCTTCACCGGAATCCTCCTCGATGAAGAAGTATTGGCTGGCTGAGCTCTGGGTCCTTCCTTCAGTAATAGCGAGTGAGAATAAGTTCGAATCTGTAAGATTTCTGTCCGTGTCTACGAGCCATTCAAATCCTGTCACACCTGCCAAGTTCACTGATACCAAAAGTCAGCTGGTGTTCCATCTATTATGGAGCTAAGAAATGTATACCCTGCAGCGCTTCTGGATACACTAAGTTATGAAAGTCTTGTTGAACGAGTGATATGGAGACATTCTCCAATGGGTCGCCTCCAGACCATAATATCATCATACTTTGACCTTTCTTGTATGTTCGAAAGTCGCTAATGTTGTCGTCTGCATTGTAAGGTTGTGGACTGACGAATTCCAAACTGGCACTAATCGCACGTGCAAAGACCGTAGTGAGCAAAGCATATGCGGCCGGACGAGCCATGGCAAAACGGGTTGGCCTCAGTATTAGAGAGAATGCACTCAAGCATAATAACAACCGATGAACGATCGGCCAAGGAAAGGAGACATTTGATGAAATCATAAGCCAGAAGCTGGATGAGAAAGTGACGTTGGGTTTGAGTAAATGTACTTGAGTCCTCGTACATGCTAGCCAATCCCACAGTGTAACAGATCAAGAGGCGGTTGTAGCGCATTCCCATGATGTGGTTTATGAAACGGAATTTCTTTGTACTTTTCGTATCGCTGGCTGAAACCTCAGGGTATACCTATTGCGGCCATGAACCCGCAAGTCAACTAGATGGAAAAGATTGAATCCGCCTCACCCAGAGCTCGTACTTCTTCCACTGTCCGAAAATTTGGCTTTTTCTGCTCTCAGAACAGGGGTAAGAATTGCCATAGGGTGCGCGGCCCGTTTTGGGAAATGCGGCTGTGCCACATGAAGTGAGAAGTGATGTGAACGCCTAAGCACCGCTACCGGAGAATCTACAGGGCCAATGCATCCGCAGTAAGCGCAAAATGCATGTATCGCCGTCCCGGACTTGTTGTAGCGCTTAGCTACTACTTTCATGACCATGAAAGGAGCATGTAAAAAAGTCTCCTCCATGTTTATGTACCTCTTGCATACCACTCGACTCCAGGCTGTACTCTTCGTCGCATTGTCCAATCATCGTGATGTTGACCTTGAGCGCCGGTTCATTGCACCGTCACAGCTCCCTGAGGTGGATTCCGTGGGTCATAAGGAAAGGTTATAAATTTCCGCTTCAATCTGATTGTTGGTACAGTCAAGGCGTATCCTTCCTTTTTTCACCCCCTTCCTTGTTCTTCCAAGTGCCGGCGTAATGGTGGGTCACCAGCTGTGGCGGTAGGAGTTGCTCTTCTTCTGGTTTGTAGTTGTTGGCGGACGCTGCGAACGAACGACCTGGCATAACCAGAACATCACCGATCAGCTTCGGTCGCACAAGCTCCATCATATCGCGCGCGTCAATGGTTCTATTAAGCTGGTTGCCCAAGCTTGTGTATACACTGCGCGTCAAGCGTCGTGGACCCGTGAAATCAACGACATCGCCCATAATGTCTAATGTAGCGCTTTCGATTCCGACGTTGTGTTCGGCTGTCTTCTCATGCAATGTCTGAAGGATATCGTCAATGACCTGCATCATGTGCGCTGATCGTGGTGCAGCCATTATAGTCCAGCTAGCGAACTGCCGGACGTATTGGCCCGGCCATCCTTGGTCGAATTCCCACCCCACCACGAGGTTTGCCTTGTCTTTGTATATCTCCGGCACCCATTTGTCGATTTGTACATTTTCTTCGCATGAAACGTCTAGGTCAGACCAAATTCCGCCTTCGTTCCATAGTAATACGTAGCGCAGAAAGTCGGCTTTGTAGATGGGAACGGGTAGTGCGAGGTAACTTTCGACGATGTCTGGGCGCGATTCCGAGAAGGTCTTGCGGACGTAGTCGTCGCCGTCGTCGTCCGTTAAAAAGTGCGCTTTGTATCCGGGATTATTGTTAATACAGCTGGCGGTCCAGTTTCGTGTCTCTTCTGAGAGACCATTGGGGCCCAGCTTGTACCAAATAAGTTTGGGGATGCCACTACTGATGACAGCGGAAGCTCCCGGCGCACGGGCGATGAAGCGGCCTTGTATGGAAAAGAAATGATAGAACAGCGCTATTAAGCAGAGCGCGATTAAAGTATGGTAATTGAAGAACTTAGACAACTGTTTCGGCGGCGACAGCATGGTGGAGGTTTGAATGAGGGACTGGGTGGAGGAAACGGAAAGAGCGCGGAAATCACAATACGTTTACTTGTCTCCTTCAGTCGCGAACGATTAACCCATATAAGACCGATAGCCAAGCGCGCCGCGGGATATCCGGTATCTGCCTTGTGCATTCTCAATTTGCTCCACTGGAAACTCCTTTACTCGTTGATTGCGGCGCCTAATTGATGACCCCCCTGGTAGCGCTAGACTGCTTCTAATCGCAGGCGCGCATTTCACTGTTAGCGCCTGGCCCCTGCATGTGCAAGCACCAGCTATCACACGCAAGAGCCAGGTATCACAGGTATCTGTGGATCGCGTGTGACATTGACACGGCAGCACCCATTCCTACGCAGACAAGTATCAAGCGACCGGGCCTACTTTTGACAACACGTTTACCTGGGGTGTTTATTCAATAAATCCTTGTCTCAGGTAAACGCTTCTGCTCCGCATCGGGAAAAAGGACAGTCTGCGTGCCCAAATTTGGTACCTGTTCTGTCTGTATTAGGCGGAATTGTAGTAGTAATGGGAGTTTTCATGCCCGTCCTTGGAACTGCCCCGAGAAACATCCGCACGGCCACCTATCTTGTAAGGGGAGGGCACATGAGCCGCAACGATATGCAAGGGCGTATCTTCATCTGAGAAGCAGAAGACAGCCCTGGTTGCGGGTTGACAGCATGAGCATGAACTCTGGGTAAGGCTTATTGTACAACCTCGTGTTTCAAGTTGAGCTCAACGCTCACTGTTCAAATCCTTTACACCGATCCTTCAGCCTGGAAAGCGAGATGAGCATTAAAATATCCTTGTATAGTAAGCGCCTCGTGGGGGAAGCGCTGCTGTGCCACTCTCATGCATTTTGCCATGGCACCAAGCAAACGGTGCAAGGAATGAAGTGCCTAGGTATGTGAGCCCACATCAACAGCGACCAACCTCCTCGTAAAGCGGCAGGACCCGTGTTGTCGTCCAGCGTTCATCCATCTCCGCGCGCCGCTTGTCGTTCTGCCTTGCATCTCACTACTGCTTCTGCTGCCGCAATACGACATCGAACCATACCCGTTCAATCTTCGAAGTCGATTCTTTCTTTTGCTATGGCTCGCCTTGAGGCATGTATCCTGGTCACTGGACTGCTTACATGCGTGTCTGGTCTCATGGAGTTTATTAACCCGCCGCCCTTTGGGACTGTTGGCGACATGAGCAATAGCCCCAAGTATACGGTCGGTGATCTAGTCAACGTTGTCTGGACTCCAGGCGAAGAAGGAGGTGCTGTTTCGTTATGTCTTTACCAGCAGAATGAAACAGATGGAATGTGGTTTGGAGACATGGAGTATCTCACCCGTAAGACAAATCACTCCTCTCTCTAGATCTACTCGTATACATGCTAACTTTCGAGATTAGAGAACGCCTTAGACATCACGAAATACAACTGGCTTGTCGGAACGAGGAAGAATCTTACACTGTCAAGATTGTTCTATCTCAGTGTCTTCCAAGAAGGAAAGGGCCCATCGGACTCAAACAGCCACTACTTCTACATCGAGTCGAACCAGGTTGAAGAAGCTACCCCATCATCGTCTTCAGTGAGCTCCTCCACAACAACATCGAGTGAAGCGTCCACTGCAGCAGCGACCACAACACCAACAGGCTCCAAGACACCAAGTGCCGAAACAAGTGCACCGTCAGTGAGCAACCCAGCCAGCATTGGCACGAACGCGCCAGACCTTTCCAACCAGGAGAATCCTTCAGACGGCTTCCCCCTCGGTGCCAAAATCGGACTCGGCGTAGGGATCCCAGTCGCCCTCATTATTGGGCTCGTAGTAGGTTGGCTACTATTCCGCCGACAGAAAAAGCGAAATGCCCGAATTCACGAACTCCCCGCTATCCAGACTGAACAGTACAAATATCATAACAACGGTTACGGTGGTCATTACGGTGCGAACATGTACGAAGCGCCGCCTAAGTCACCAGTAGAGGTGGGGCGGCAGACACCTGCGCAAGGCTTCAACACATGGGAAGGCCCACCCCAGGAAAAACCCGTGGATTCGGCTACACCTGCCATGGTGCGGTACGAGATGTGAGCTGGTCCCTCATCCAACGTACTGTTACTGTCTAGCAGTAGAGCTCTTCTGGGAGGGGACGGGGGAAGGTCCTTGTACTACAACCCTGCGTAATGATACCAAACTATTGAGAACAAGTGGCTGTCGAGATCATTTTGTGGGAGAGTGTGACGGGAAAATGAATAATGCTTCGACAAGTAGAATGTATAATGTTTGCAAATCAGGGAGAAGTAAGGACTGAAGCCATGCTTTCCTTGAACAACAAGATATCCTTTCACTTCTCCAGTCTTTGCATTACCTCTCTCCAGGACATGCTTATATCAGCTGGGATAATGTATCATATGCAATGGCACTCTTCATTACATGACATCGTATCTCGATACAACACCACACGCTCGCCGAGCAGCTTTGCTTCTTGTGAGTGTGCTGAAACTGTCAGTCGATCCAAAACCGAAGACAAAAAGACTTACGGAACGAGCAGCTATCCTGTTGTTCTACCACAGCTTTACTAGGTAGTCTGCTTCTGACCGGTAACGTCGAGCGACTGGATGTTCGCAACATGCGGTGCGTGGAAGAACCACTTCTAGGGGGATCCGGTGTTCGGGCTCCTTCTGGATGCCTGACGTTCACTCCAGTCTCGCGATTTTCTGGAATTGTCTTGGTCCAAACTATCGCCACACAGCGACTACACGGGCGGACTTGGGTACTGCGCTGCTGCATCGCTCGACTCTAAACCCTTCCTATGATAAGACTCCGCCTGAGACCCCGACGACGAAGCAAAATAAGGATTATCAGGCATGAACATGCGCTTCCTCGGTACCACACTTGCCAAACTCGGCAACGCATACTGCAATCTAGTCCCGTCGTCCACTCTCGGACTCGACTGAATAAGTAAATCTGCCTCTTTAATTCTCTTCAACACATCTTCAACTTCACCCCCCATTTTAACCCTCCGCATCAACCCCTGACTCTCATTATCCGAACTCGTCTTAATCAACTCGAAGAGCTCGGTGTATGCCTCGTTTTCGGCCTGCAATAATTTGAACTTGCGCTTTATGGCCTGGTTCTGTGTTTCCGTTGACTGCGTGGCGTAGTGGCAGGAGGTGGAGCGCTTTGTACATTCTAGGCATGTAGGTCTTTCGCCGTTACATTTTATCTTCCGTGTGCGGCATTGGTCGCATGCGGAGGGGACGCGGTCACGGGGTTGGGGAGGGAGCGGCTCGTTGTGCGGACGAGTGGCAGCAGGACGGAGTGGTCTGAGGGGACGAGCCATGCCCGTTGTCATCTCTTGCAGGGGAAAAAAAAGGAAGAAGAAGAGACAGGGGTTCCAAAGATTGTTTGTTACACAAAAGACCGCGAAGAATGAGAATTTATGGGTATGGGTATCTAACTTTCTTTTCTTTTTGAGGATCCAAAAAGTACTCAGGTGCCCATCGATCTTTTAAGATGGGGTTCTGAAATATCGATGCTGTTATAACCGGCGCTAAAAGATCTCGATGTTCATTGGGATGCGGTAAATCCGCCCGCGAATTTAGTCACCCTACCACGAATGGCTTGACACCATTGGCGGGTTCTGGCCCGCGTATCAGAGGCCCACACGCAGTTTGTCTTTTGCGCCGCGCATCCTCTTGAGCGCTGTGTCTTGGTGAAACACAGCACGAAGACTTGCTCGTTGCGTGTCGTCATCTTTCATCCTGGTTTCTGGTTTTGTTTGCGCGTGGTGGCCTCCGTTTGCAGCGTCCGTAATACCCGCAATGGGAGACGGCACCAGTTGGGATTTGTTGCCGACGAGTGGGATGGTAATTCCACACAACGAACTGACTCCGATGGGGTATCGTGTGCCGGATCGCCGTCGCATATTTTGCTATAGTAACGGTCCGACTGCTGTTTCTTAAGCATGACGTTGACTTGACTGCGGTTAGCTGCATAGAAGTCTTGGCGGCTGAGTTTACATGTGCAGAATATACATGTTTCCACGGCGTTGACAAGAAGAAACCGATGCGCTATCCTGGATTCAGTATCTACGATTACTAAACATAGGCTAGCGCGCTGGTTCTTCTTTGTCAACGCCGTGTTTCCACTATGAAACGGCCCTTTGCCGTCTCCGCGGATCCTCAGACGTATCTCGTCTGTTTGCATGAACGTGGCTCTTTCGTACTACCTGCTCCGGATATTCCAGCTTCCAAAGTTTGGATGGCGTGTGCGTTAGTGGCATTATTGGGGTGTGTCGGACAGGTTACTTGACGGAGATGTGCTACTGATGAGGAGATTGGCTGCATTTGCATAGCCATCCACATACAGCTCAATTCGTTATAGTGGAAAACTATAGGGTGTAGATGGAGTGTGCGATGAACGGTAGGACGGTCTGGCAACAGAAGCACATGCGTACACACGCTCTAGATGGGAGTTGGTAAGTTTACAGATGCATGGTGAGCAGCACTCATTGGCTGGGATTTTGTTCCGTGAACCCTCATTTACATGTCCCTGATACAACCCACCACCATCATCATTGTCTATTGATGCCGCGGCATTGTCTATTGATACCGCGGCACTGTCTATCGATATCGCGGGCTCTCGTTACGTGACATAATCGATAGATACGAGGTTGTGAGTTGCATCTACAAAGGATGGACCGCTACATCTCGACAACAGCCGCACAGCGAGCCTATTGCGCAGCCAATTGCAAAGCAAGGTCATCTCGCCGTTACATTGGATTCCACTTGTGGCTTACATATGGACCGAACAAGACCTTATTCGGCCCGTGTATTTAGACATGCTTATCGGTGAAGAAGGCCGTCCAGTCGTAGTATACCCAGTGCCTCTAGAGTGACCGATAATTGCATCTAGATATGACTCATAGAGTATACTGAGAAACCTTGGGAAACGACTATCCTACATCTTTTCGATTGATGTCGTCATGATTCAGAAAGTTGGCTGTTGAATATCTCTTTGCTGCAAGTCATGCATTCGGTACTCGAGCCCGAATCTTCTTGACCACCGATGCTCTGTCCTTTGTACAAGACCCTGGGACCCTTTGTAGTATTACCGCGAACCCTTGTTCTCACGGCCGTGTACAGTCTTTGCGTATAGATGTGGTGCCAAAAGGAACACTCTGACATCTCTACACACTACCCAGATATGTAAAGTAGTTTATCACGAATTTGGCGCCCAACCACTTTCTACCGGAGTCCATCCCGAAGGTGCGCATGACCAAGATCGAGAAGAGAGCCGAAAACGAAAACGACGTTGTCCCTCGTTCGATTAATGATGCTGGGCCCCCCACACACATACATACTGCAATAAGACCTGGTGCTGTGCTTTTTCGAGACCATGTCGAACTTCCCGAGAAAACGCAGTAGTATCCACGAAAGTATCGACGCGATTCCTTCAAAACGACTATTGAAGATCCTATCCAGATACTCGCCGTGTCTCGACCAAGAACAAACACAGACCCCGTTCCATCTTATACACATTCTGCCCTACATGCCTAGCATCGCATCCCCACTCACTCCACCTTGAAAGCCAACCTTGTCTCTTCTTCCCACTGCTTGGCAAATCCTTCTAGCACTGCATGTCTCTCCCGCGCCATCTCTCTCCCCTTTCCCGTCTTCATCATCCTCACCAACTTGAACAATTTCTCCTCAAAATGGGTCACCGCCCTCTCCATAGGCTGATCCGGCATCTTGGCCGCTCCAAACGAAAAACATCGGCCTATGCCCACTGCGCCGATAGCATCGATTCGATCTGCATCCTGTACGATGCCCAGCTCAGGATGTAACAGAAGCATCTCCTTGACGGCATCAGGATTGCGGACTTCATGCGTGTACGAGACGTGCTTTACAATCGTCTGAACCTTGTCGGCTAGCTTGGGGTTTGCGCCGTGGGCTAGGAGGGTGTCTCTGATCTGGTTCTCGACATCTTCGCCTGGCTTTGCGTATTTGTGGTCGCCAACATCGTGCAGAAGAGCGGCTAGGTAGAGGGCTGTTGTGTCATATTCGACTGAAGGGTTGCTAACGCGTTCATACGTTTGAATATAATAGGCGTTGGAAAGGACGCGCAGGATGTGGTTGTAGTCGTGGGAGTTGTCGTACTTTGACATGTAGTTGTGGACGAAGGCGTTGATCGAGGCGAAGAGTGATTGATCGTTTTCTCCAAGGGGAAGTTGGGGCACAGGAACACGGTCTGATGTCTTGCCCTCCATGCTGCAAGCTCTTCTAAACACGTATTGGGGAGATTGATGTTGTGACAATTCAAGGAGGAGTATTTGTATCCATGAGAAAAGCTTGTAGGTGGACGTGTAACGCGTTTTTCTGCGTACGCGGAGTCACATGTTCAACGCCCTTCCTTTTAGGACCAGGCAGCGCCCTTTTGCACGCCATCCGGGGCTATAGACACGTCTCGCAACAGCGGCATGCTCGACAGTGTAATCTGCATGGTATGACAGTATCGGGGAACCATGGGGTGCGCGTGCTCGTTGAGAGTGGAGAGGAACATCCGGGGTAGCTGAGCCGCACCTGCCTCGGTACTCAGTAGCGCACGCGATAATGGATCCATGACTTCACCCTCGCCCATCACTCCTATCTACACGTGCATACCTCGGCATCGACCACATCGACGTCGCGCAATCGCTCCATCTCGGCGCGTTTTGCTGAGTGCGACTGCAAGACATGTACAAGCAAGCGACGCAGAAGACGGGCGAGGTGCTGTTCATGCCGTCGCAATGGCTGGGCATGTACTCGGACTTCATCACCAAGAACAGCAGCGCCGTGACGCAGATAGAGTCTGCGCTGCGGTCACTGACATACATCATCCCCGGTAGAGTATTTCGACGTGTACACGCATGCATCTTGCTGATTATGCATAGGCCGCTTCCGAGAGTCTGAAGTCGCATCCGAATCTAGTAGGTTGCGCCCGGCCGTCACGCACCCGTCACGACTAACAGAGCCACAGTACACAGCGGCGTTCAAGTGCTCTCCCTATACCATGATTCGCTCCTTTCAAAAGCCATGGCACAGATGCCCGGAACGCGACGGCAGCCCCTCACCCCACATCATCGCTATACCAAGTTCTGGACGCAGAACTCGCCCACATACAAGCGCATCGCGCTGGTGCTCCAGATGATCCAATATACAGAGCTGCTATGGGAGATGGCGGCGAAGCGCAAGGGCGAGAAGGTGCGATGGCGCGTCGTGGTGTTGTTGGAGATTGTCAAAGCAGTATGCAGGTTGCTGCTGCTTCGGTTGACCAACTCGCGCCCACTCCTGTCGCCGCCACTCCCACAACGAGAGATTGACCCAAGCTCACTCGAGGAGTCGTCGGCATCGGCAGACGGCATGGACACACCACCGAGCGAGCGTTCGGTCGAGGCAGAGAACTGGGCTATGCCTAGGACTGGCCTGTCCATGCCGAGCCTACCAGACTCGTCGGATATCTCCAGCTACCTTCTCTCCAAGGTACTGACTGCAGACGACATCAAGCCCCCAAAGGCACTGCTCCATCGAGTCAGCGGGAAGGGCGAGCTGGCCGAAGCACTGTACATTCTCCGTCCGGTTGTCTACGCGCTGGCGATGCAACACTTCAGCGGCGACAGAAAGAGCTGGAGGCCGTGGTTGATCGGCGTCAGCATGGAGTACGGCGCCAGGCAACTCGCCAAGAAAGACTTCCAGGAGCGACTAGCCGGAGGTCTGAGGGGCTTGACTGGACTGGAGAAGGAAGAGTTGCGCAAGCGGGGCTGGTCCCTGGGGTGGTGGGCAATGCGCGGCGCTTTCTACGAGAACATCACCAAGTAAGTCTGGTGCCTATCTGCTTTGATTGGCGACTAACAACGGACAGGGCTTGGATCCACAGCATCACTGGAAAGTTGAAGGGCAAGCCTCTGCTCGATATGGTTGGCGGTGTTATTGAGGACTATGAGTTCCTGTGGGATCAGTACTACTTCCCGACCGCCACGCTATGATACTATCTGGACTGATCGGGGGAGGGGACCTGGGTTCTGTCATTTCCATTGAGCATTTTGTGTACATTATCCTTTCTTCAGATACCAAATATTCGACTTCTTTGCCTGACCGCTGAACAATCGGGAGTCTATGCATGCCGCCCACTGACGCACTGAATGGCTAGCGTGGAGCTCTGACCCGCTATCACCATGGCAGTCCCGAAGCTTTTGGACACGGCAGAGCCGCATCAAACAACCACAACCACGGCCCTTCCCCAACAAACTCGACCAACGTCGCCGTCACCCTCACCCTCTCAGCACCTCTTTTCCGGCGATACTGAGTCCACGTCACCAAGATGCCCGCCACAACAGCCGAGACGCTGTCGCTCGTGACCCGCAACGTCTCCGTCGCGCCTCTCGTCCTCCTCTCCGCAGCAGACCACTACGGCCGCCAAGCAAAAGGAACAAAGAGGAGAGTAGTCGGTGTTCTTCTCGGACAGAACGACGGCAAGAACGTGCGAGTATCCAACAGCTTTGCGGGTGCGTAGCTCCTCGGCCCCTCCACTGTCCAGTTTGCCGCCTGACTGACACACGCACAGTACCATTCGAGGAAGACGAAAAGGACCCGTCGGTATGGTTTCTGGATCACAACTATGTCGAGTCGATGAACGACATGTTCAAGAAGGTCAACGCGCGGGAGAAGCTCATCGGCTGGTATCACACAGGGCCTAAGCTGCGGGCGTCGGATCTAGAGGTCAACGAGCTGTTCAAGCGGTACACGCCGAACCCGCTGCTCGTCATCATCGATGTACAGCCAAAGGAGGTCGGTGTCCCGACAGATGCCTACTTTGCGGTCGAGGAGATCAAGGATGTAAGTCGACATTGCACCGTCTACCATGTTGCTTCTCAGGGCGAATGCTAACAAGGTTACCCAGGACGGCACAACCACCTCCAAGACCTTTGTCCACACGCCCTCAATAATCGAAGCCGAAGAGGCCGAGGAGATTGGAGTCGAACATCTCCTCCGCGATATCCGCGACGTCGCCGTCGGTACCCTCTCCACACGTATAACCTCACAACTCCAGTCCCTCCAAGGCCTCCACCTACGGTTACGAGACATTGGCCAATACCTCCAAAAGGTCCTCGACGAAGACCTCCCCGTCAACCACGCCATCCTCGGCAACCTCCAAGACGTCTTCAACTTACTCCCCAACCTCTCTACACCCAAGCCAACGCCCGTTGGTGGTACGGCGGCGGCAACAAACGGTGCCGATGGCGGTGACAACGGCGAGCTTGCCCGCGCGATGAGTGTCAAGACAAATGACCAGCTCATGACGATTTACCTGTCTAGTTTGATTAGGGCGATTACTGCGTTCCATGATTTGATTGAGAATAAGATACAGAACAAGCAGCAGGCAGAGGACAAGGAGAAGAGTAAGGACGAGGGCAAAGAGGGGGAGAAGAAGGAGGGCGGCGACAAGACGACAAATGGCGAGGTCAAGGAGGGGGACAAGAGTAAAGAGAAGAAGGAGGAGCCGAAGAAATAAAGCGAGCTAGGTGGATGATGATGATGACGCGGGAGAGAGCTGTAGGGGGCACGAGGATGTTTTGTGCCCCATGATGCCATTTGGGCGCATAGGCACATGTGTATTATATACAGAAACCCCCCCAGACTCTCGGAGCTGCCACACGTTAGAATACCCATGGTTTGAAGCAGACTTGTTTCTGCTGGACCTGGGCCCCTCCCCAAATGTTATGTTACGACATGACAGCATGATTGGAAATGATATGACTCAAGAAGCATGATATAAGCTCCATCTATGTCTTGGTTTTTCTTTCTCTTGCCGTTTATTCCAAGCTGTTGATGTAACCTGGTTGTTCGGGAGTTATCATGTTATGAACGGCATGTCCCGTCTTCTTTTTGCCCTTGTGCTGTAAAGCAAGATACCGAGAGTATTAACAGTCTGTGTGTGTGCGTATGTGTGTGACACTCGCTCAGATGGCAGCTATAAACCATGGTTTATACTGTTTCCAAGCCAGAATACCAATCAATCAATCAATCACCCCACCCAGCAGCCCATCCCGCCGCCTCCTCGACACCAACCTCCCTGTCCTCTACAAACCCCCCAAATAACCCCTTGCATCTTTCCACAAACACGCATGCGAGGAGGTGTTTACACACGGGCGGCGGTTGCGTCGTTTCTTTCCCGACGAGACTGATACCTCCGAATATCCACTTGTTGTCCGCATTGTTGTTGTTGCTATCCTTGTTATTGTTTACCTCCTGCTGTATTGTTGAATTGTTGTTGTTGTGTAATGGGGTGTGGACTGTTGCTTCTTCGTTCCCAACATGCCTCGTCGTGACAGGAGTAGGTGGGAAAGCGGAAAAGGCAAATGCGGGACAAGAGCAGTTCCAGGCGCGGAGGCGGACTTGGTAGTATGTTGTTGTGTCGTAGGATGTGGCGAAGCGTGAGGAGCGTTGTTGTTGTGCGGAGCGGACGTAGTATATCGTGTCGTTGTTGTTCAAGTGATTTGTCTTGTCTTTGTCCGTCGGGTCTGCTTCTTTGGTGGGGGTTGGAGTTGTGCGTGTATGGGAGTTTTCTTGCTGCTGCTGCTGCTGCTGCTGTTGTTGTTGTGTTGGTGCTTCCGACTCTACTGTTGTGTCTTGCATCATCTGCACATCTTGCTGTTGGCCTCCCGCATCAATAACCGTCTTCAGCTCGGCCACTTGCTCCTCATTGCGGATATGGAAACGCGTTACAAGACGCCGATCTAACAAATCCAACGCTGGTACAAATTCAGTCGGGAAAACTACTTGGAAGCTCAACAGCTGTTTCCTCGTCGTGTCGGATAAGTTGTTTAGCGGGTTGGTGTTGGTTTTGGCATTATCGTTGGTAGCATCGGCGGCTTGGTCACTTGGTAGTGTTGATAGTGAGTCGAAGAGTTGGGTTATGAAAGTACGGCTTGTGGGTAAGGCTGGCGATGGTGAGGCCATTGTGTGTACATGGCTGTGTGTTCATGGTGTTTCGTGGTGCATGACGTATGTGGGGCAGTCGCGACGGGAGCGCGGGAAGGCGCGACGCTTGGAGCACGAAGACACGTGAAATGAACAACACAATAAGTTCGAGTCCCGTGATGCCATGGCTGCCTATTTGTAGGTAGTAGTGATCTTGTGCAGGCTGTGCATCACTTTCCTACCCCATCGACACCAACAACATGATCAGACACCGACGATGTGGCCCAGTCATTTCCAGGCTCGCGATAATGCTTTAGCCGTTCGAGAAGCTGTCTTCACCTCAAGCGCCACTGACTCGAATCATCGCCCTGTCGCGTGACAGGCAAGAGTTGGAGACTGGTATCGGTGAACCGATGTTTAAACTTTCTTGGTATGCACCGATTCTTACGCCCCGCGGAGCCTCTTGTGCCTCTCGAACGTTTTCTCAGCTGAGATGAAAGTCACTTGTCCACTTCACTGGACCGAACCATGCTGCCATAAAACAGCCTGGTCGAGACACTGACTTGTTCCATGGATGCGAAACGCCACGCAGCAAGCTTCTCGGCTTCTCGCTTGCTTAAAGATGTTCGCTATTGCTCGACTTACGCCTCAAAAAGTTGGAACCAATGGGTTTACTATATCCTCACGTGCGGCTGAAGATATAAAGACAGCCATGACTAAAAGCAATTCTCAGCCTTGTAGACCACCGCTCTGGTCTAAGGTTCTTTCGAAGATATAATTCTAGCCTCGTCACGGCTTTCGAACACAAAGTTTCGGCAAACATGGCGGACAACAGTAGTTGTCACTATGACTGCTCGCAACCTCTCGATCAACTATCTCCATATTCTGATATCTCTGGACTTGGTGTTAGTCTTTGCGAGAGCAGAAGCTCAGAACTTTCGTGCTGACGACCCCCAGGTCCTGGTTGGATATACAGCTACCGCCGGAATAGTCGTGATCATCCTAGTCTGCCATTACCACATTGCACATGACCCGACAAAAGACCCATTCGACAAAAACAGCACTCCAGGCGCGGCTACAGCTCGTAACCCGCGACCGAATCCAATAGACGTTGTATATCTTGGTCTTGTTTCTAAGATCTTAGCAGCATGGCGAAGATTACACCCAAATCTACCGAAAGCGAAGGCATACCCTCGCTTAGAAGTCGTATTCATCGAAGTTAGTAAACTATCTCCTTCCACTTCATATTCGCGCTAAAAGAACGCAGTGTGTTCAATCAATGAGCGATCTCCAGATTCTTACCGGAACGTCCATTCTAATTAGTGGCTACGTGCAACTACACTGTGGTCTTTCGGCCTTCCACTGGCAGATTATCGTCTACCTGGCTTGGTTCTCGAGCATAACTCACCTCTCTTGCCTTACTTTCCTCCGCAACCATTTGTACAATCGGCCTGCGGAACGAAACTGGAGGTTAGTTGCCATGGGTCTAATGTTGATAATGCTGCTCGTCGCTATGATACCAACGGGCGGTTACAACTGGACGGAGGGTTACTACGGTAGCGATGCCCCCATAGTTCCTGCGCCTAGCGACTATGCGATTTGCTACTGGCAGCCCACTGGGAACGATGACCAGTTGAATTTCTCGACAATGGTGATATCCGTTCTTCTCTTAGCTCTAGGGTTCATGCAACGAGTTGTTCGGTTGCACAGATCCCTCTCTGTTTCCGTCCTAGGTGTTTTTAGGACATTTTGTAGCGAAAGGGCTCGCAATTTCCTTCGTCGAACTTATACAACTATGGGCATGGAGACATCAGGCTTGACACTAAAACGGCTGTTCCTTTGGAGACCACTTCTGGCACTGTTTCTCACTGCTAGAGCTTTGTTAGATCTATGGAACTCCATGTTCATCGAGGTATGGAGCGTCTAACCCAGTAGTATTGGTACTGATCTTACAGACAGATCCTCTGGATGATAGGAAGCTTTATTTGGGGTCTCATCAGATTACTGCAAGCTCTTCCGATAGAAGACCGCGGTTCTAACGATTGGTCTTTCGGTCAGGTCATCCCTCTTGTCCTCCTCGCAGCTCCCTTGCTTACCATCTTTGAGTCTTTCTTCAAAGGTACATTTTTTCCCTCCTCGGAGGAAAGACATGATGTTGACTGTCCTAGCAGAGCAACCCACCAACACGCTTTCGACAGCGCTCGTGCAGTTTCATAACGCCTTCTCGCAGGCCGCTCATAATAACGCCATGTCAATTACGCCGCTGCAGGCACGCGATCATCCTGATCAAAATTTCTACCGGGACTCTAGGTGGACTAACACATTGATCTACCTTATGGTTGCTTCTGCTACTGGCATTATGGGAGAGGCTCTAGCACTTACTGGTTTGGCCAACACGAAGTTGATCCTACTCTTGATTCCCACCCCGGTTTTCCCTTCATACCTCCCTTTCTACATAGCTTTTGCTGTCTGGGAGTTCATCACATTTTCCCTACTGCTCGAGGACATCAGCTATGCGAAGTGGACGGTACCTACGCATTGGAACTTACCTGCGCACTGGAACGCACCAAGAATTTCTACAAAGAGGTTTTTCAAAGGTTTAATCGATTATTGTGGTCTCGTTTTCATTTTTCTTACTCTGACTGGTGCATTGCTAAGTATTTTAGATGATAGTCAGATTCCTGCTTACTATGTTTGCGCAGGCGTGGGCATATACGGCGCAACCTCAATCATGTTTTCTCGTATAGCGGTCCGACACGTAAATCTATTCTCTTAGTTTATTATAAACAGTATTATAGTCAAATCATAGAGACATTGCATTCCTTATTCACTAGACCGATATCGTCGCTTCGATTATGCTTTCAGAGCCATATGATATAGACCCGTTCTGTTTATCACCTCTAACTCTATGTGCAGGCCGCATGCAGGCAGTGTTAGAAGGCACTCCTATCTACCGTTCTTCCGTTTACACATGTTATCAGTATAGTCTTATATTGAGCATTTTGTATGTCCTCGTTTTCTTCTGTTCTAAGATTTTACCGTGTTTTTCGAGACGTGACGAGTCTGCAAGGACAAAGGTATATCTATGCCGGAGAGCATTCACAAGAATAAGTCACACTGGGCGTAGACTGTCATTGTCTTTCACACTACTTACGTGAGTATCTAGGGTGAAAATAGCGACTTCTGAGCAGCTTTCATATATGCTTTGTCTGCCGGACATGCAACGTCAAGATTGTACACTTCACGCCTCCGATAAAGCAGCACCATGTAGGTCTTTGGTAGGCTACATTTTGAGTTGGGACCAAGAAAGGAAGCCAATTTGACAAGGTATCGCAAGGCTACTACCGTATGGAATATCTTCAAGAAGATATAGAAAATACTGAATGACAATGCGCAAAGTCTCGAAGTCAACTCGCCTATCTGCAAGCATATGACCACTTCTTCTACTAGCCGCTAGACCGCTTGTTCGTAAAAGTCTGGTAATTGCGTACTAAAAATCTACACGAAAGTATGATCGATGCAGAGAGGAGATACTGAGTGAAAAGAGTGATGCTGCATATGGGAATTGTACATCGGAAACGAGATGCAAACGATGCTAATGAGGGACGTGGTTGGTGAATGAATTTTAGCAACCCACTATCTCAAAGGATCGGTATGTAACTTTCTTTTTCAGTATACGTTGATACCCGGTGGGTGAAATTGTCGACCAGAAAAATCATAAGATGTATTCGGCCTCGTATCAAGTTCATCGGCTTCGCTGGACCATGACCACCAGACATGACGCAATGTGACTGCGGTGGGAAGATGAGATATCGCCGCGTCGACAACTGGAATTGAAGTCTTGTCTTGGTAGCCGTTCGCTGGCGAAACGACTTTGAGCCAGCCCGACATGTTCGGGTAACTTGTAGTGGCGGTCAGCCTGACGGTTGTTATCGGAGGGGCACTGAGGTGTGTCAAACAGCGACAACCGACACGCGACGTGCGATGTTACACAGCTTCACGAAGCGATCCGAACAAGACTGCAACACCAACGTCACGTATCCAGCTCTCGACAGCACTAGAAGCCATCGAGGCTTCGCGAACTACGGCACGTCTTCCAATAGCGGGCAGGGCGATGGAAAATTCGCCGCTCTGGAGTCCGGGCCCCACGCTCGTTGAAGCCCTCGCCGCTAGTTGTTGGCCCGAGCCAGGTTCCGTCCCCGAGATTACCCGACCTAAAAATGGCGGACCCTGACAATGGTGGCTCGCAGAAAGGAGAGGCGTGGGAGACTTGGGCTGGAAGAGGCATGTGAACACTTGTACATCCCCACAGTGGATTTTCCATGTTGAATTGACGGCTGCGGGCTGCCAGTAGACGCGGTTCCGTCAAAGACTATTCATTTTGTGGCTGCTACGGCAACGCTTGTGGGTGTCCGTTGGGAAACATGAGAGAGGTAGATACATTGTTGTTATTGTCAGGTAGTTCTACCGGCAGCGATCAGAACATATTCAGAATCAAGTGAATCATAAAACTCATCACAAGGACCTTATCGTATTCACTTTCTCCCACACTCCGCGTTTCCGAGGTGTTGATGAGGGAGCGCTCGGGATAGCGGGCAAGGGAGCTAGCACGTGATGGGTCTAGTGCGACTTAGCGCAGCTGGCAGAATTTGTCGCAGCTTCGCTACAAATACACCTTTCCTCCCTCAACGCAGCACCAGCATCTGCAACTTCACCTTTTTCAACCAATCTCCCCTCTACACGTCTTCAAGATGTCGGGAAAGCAGCAAGACAAGAGCATCATGGGGATGCCCGTACGTAACCCGCCCTCGGACTCGGCCAGCTGTTCAGTTCGACAACCGTGGAGCCAGCAATAGTTGCAGATCTATCTCAATTGCATCAATGGGGGTTTCTCCAGCGAATTGGCAATGTCATGAGATGGACTCAACTTTGCTGGCTCTGCGCGCGTTGGCTGGGTTGTGTGGTTGGAGTGCGTCAATTACTTGGAACTTGGGCTAACGATCAAATCAGGGCTTCGTGGTCGACTTCCTGAGTACGTTCCATCACCATCGACAACTCCATCAGCACGAGTGCCATTGGCATTCGGGCATGATGCGAGCAACATCGGCAATTTTCTGCGTCCGTGACAGATACTAACAGCTTACCAGTGGGTGGTGTTTCCGCCGCCGTCTCGAAGACCGCCGCCGCTCCCATCGAGCGTGTTAAGCTCCTCATCCAGAACCAGGTAAGTTCCTCCAACAGGACCCCGCACATTAACAATCTCTAATCCACCCCGCAGGATGAGATGCTTAAGTCCGGTCGTCTCGACCGCAAGTACGACGGCATTGGCGAGTGCTTCAGCCGTACCGCTAAGAACGAGGGTGTCCTCTCCCTCTGGCGTGGTAACACCGCCAACGTCATCCGTTACTTCCCCACCCAGGCGCTCAACTTCGCTTTCCGCGACACCTACAAGTCCATGTTCGCCTACAAGAAGGAGCGTGACGGTTACGCCAAGTGGATGGCCGGTAACTTGGCCTCCGGTGGTGTAAGTATACTCGCTCAATGCTTGTCAGCACACAATCTAACAACAACAGGCTGCCGGTGCCACTTCCCTCCTCTTCGTCTACTCCCTCGACTACGCCCGTACCCGTCTTGCCAACGACGCCAAGTCCGCCAAGAAGGGTGGTGAGCGCCAGTTCAACGGTCTCGTAGACGTCTACAAGAAGACCCTCGCTTCCGACGGTATCGGTGGTCTCTACCGTGGTTTCATGCCCTCCGTTGCTGGTATCGTTGTCTACCGTGGTCTGTACTTCGGTATGTACGACTCGATCAAGCCTGTCCTCCTTACCGGTTCCCTCGAGGGTAACTTCTTGGCCTCTTTCGCTCTTGGTTGGGCCGTCACCACTGGTGCCGGTATCGCCTCTTACCCCCTTGACACCATCCGTCGCCGCATGATGATGACCTCCGGTGAGGCCGTCAAGTACAAGGGTACCATGGATGCCGCCCGCCAGATCGTCGCCGCTGAGGGTGTCAAGTCTCTCTTCAAGGGTGCTGGTGCCAACATTCTCCGTGGTGTTGCCGGTGCCGGTGTCCTGTCCATCTACGACCAGGCCCAGCTCATCCTCTTCGGCAAGAAGTTCAAGGGTGGATCTGGTTAAGCGCCTTTCTTCCCTCTTCGATACCCCCAACCTGCGTTTATGTGGTGGAAGCAGCTAATCGCGACGTGAGAGATGGGGATGGGGTGTACGTGTATGAGAACGACAAGAAGCCCTGCGGGCGGAAGGTTGTTCTTGGTAACGAAAAGCACGATCCCGGAGTGGTAAAACACTCTTGTACTTTATACATTCACACGTCATATCCGGCTTGCAATGCTTTTGTCTCTTGCCTGTACTTCCTCTTTTCATCGCTTGGTGCAATGGGGAAAATAGTGGTCTATAGAAAGTCATGGGTTTCTTTGTACGCAAAACCTATCTCCACTATTGAGTGACGATGTTCAATACGAGTTGTGATATAGGAACAGAGCCGCACTGCTCCATCTGCTGCCCCCCATCTACCCAAGCACACGCTCAGAATCCCCCGCCATTCTTCCCCTTGACCGCCCTCCAGACACTCTCCTCGCCCTTCTTCAGCGCCTCACCCGCTTTATTCAACATACTCCACGCCTGCGCCCCGACACCCTCACCCTCACCATCCCCTCCGGCTCCACTCGGGCCACCGATGCCTCCTCCAGCCGTGTACGGTGCATTATCCGGCGCCTGAACATAACCCGGTGGGTGTTCCAAGCTCGTCCTTGTAGGTTGCGCTTGCGCCGTATCAGCAGTCTGGAACGGGCTCGCCGCCGGACCGTAGTTGAGGACCGTTGGGCCCGGTTTACCAGCCGCCGCCGATGCCGAAGGAGTCGTGGAGGTTGTAGTTGAGCGACCGGCTAGCATGGAATCTGAAGGAGGGGGATGACTGAATTGTGGTGGTGGTGCTTGTCGCGTCTCCGTTGTGATGACTGTTGCCGTTGGCATGGCAGTCGCACCGGGTTGGGGCGCTGCTGGTGTGCTGCCGTCGCGGTAGTTCTCGCTCATTCCTGCTCCTCGTCCTCCTGTGCCTGTTGGTGCGGCGGGGCGGGCGCCAGGCTGGGGAGCAGGCGGCTGAGAAGAGACATGTTGTGTTGTTGTTGCTGGGGCGTAGGCGGGTGTTGTGCGTGTGGGTGGTGGGTTGTTGTGAGAGGTGTCGTTGGACGAGGCTGTCGAAGGGGTTATACCGTCTGCTTTGGCGGCGGTCGTTGAGGTGGGTGCGATTGGAGCGTTTTTGTGGATGGGGATCGGGGGCATGTTTGGGTTGGCTTTGTAGATTTGCTTGTGGGGGGGGTTGATGTCGGCTTTTGTCCTCCCAAGTAGAAAGGTACGCTGTGTGTTAGGATGGGTGAGTATGACGGCGTAGTAATTGGTGGTGACGAGACGATGACTTGCGAGGGAGTTTGTTGAGTAGCTAGTTTAGACTTGTGAACACGTTGTGGGAGTTGTTTGTTGCTGCCTTGTGCTATGTTCTGCTATCCTCTCTCTGGCGTGCTCTTTGGTTCAGCTGTTGGAGGTGGTTACTGCTTTAGGCGATGATGTCACTCTGGCACGTGAAACCTTATTAGGTTCTTCCAACCATTAAACCTTCTTTAGACGTCTGCAGCCAGGCTTCCAATATCACTCAACACCGTCTTCTTCAATGTGATACACTTGGGGCCGATCTGACCGGTCGAGCTATGGGTTCTTCGCGCTTGTCTTACACTATGATTTTGGCATGTGTACAACCTGACAACAAGCTGCATGTGCTGACACTTGGCTCTCTCGGGCTTCATCTATATGAGAGAGATCACGCAATTTGGTATGACTAAAATCATACCTCTTTCCTACTTCTCCTTTATCACACTCAATCAATATGTGGCTGTGCCGCGCTCCAGAGAACGGTTGTTCGGCGCAGTCAAAACATCGCCGAGAAATCCAAGAAAAGCTTCGCATCCGTTTCGTCCCTTCCTCGATCCTTTTCTTTCATGCTACAGGGAGTTTTCGAGTTGTCTCTATTCATAACCACGGCATCGGGCAGCAGCATCATTGTCTGCAACGTCGTGTTCAGGAGCAGGAACAAGCAAAGGGCCGATCGCGATAACGATCAACAAGTCCAGACGCTTCTGTAAAGACAGAGATTTTCTATAATCTCAAGGAGGAAAAGAAAGGAAAAGTTGTGCACACAACTATCCACGTCTCGATGAACCGACCCAGTGTTCCTGCGATTCAAAGGATCGCACGTTGTCAGACGCCTGCCTTTCACATCGGTCAGCCCTGCATCCGCATCCGGCAATCCACGCCATATCGAATGGTGTGGTACACCAGATCCATATTATCAAAATTGAGTATATGCATTAGGAACATCTCCGTACATTTCATACATGTTGTTTACTGATCATTCACGACTCAAGCCGCCCCCTCCACCAGTCGATCGGTCACGATAGCAGCAAGCGCCCGCCATGTCTCCACAGATCCTATAGCCAAGACATTCCTGCGGGTGCACAGTTATGATGCCCGAGTACGGACTTGTTTCGAACGACATCCTTTGCAATTTTACAGCTCGAGAAGTGGAGTTATCCGCCGCCGTTTCAAACCCGTTCTGGTTAGTCGTTTCAAACAGAATCCTTCCGCATGATTGCCAAGAACTTTTGACATGTTCACGACCTTCGCCCGCCACACGGTACCTGGCTAGGGAAGAGTGCTCACCCAAGATCGTGAGTGACAGCCCATGTCTTCCGCTGTGGTGGGTCGCCCAGCGGAGAGGATTGGTGCGAAAAGCTTGAAACAATGTGCCCCCAGCGCGTATGCCTTCGGACGCCGGCAAAGGCTTGACCACGGCGGCGGGGGTACTACGAACGACCAGTACCTGATGTGGACGGACGCTGGGTTGTATATAAGGTCTTGTGTAACCTTCCCTTGAAGTTTTTGGCAGCAAAGCTCTTCCATTCTTTTCTACACCAACAACTCCAGTCCTTCACTTTTTCCCTTCACATTCATTTTCCAACTTCACCAACAAACTTTCTTTCGACAATGAAGTTCTCAATCATGTCTCTCGGCCTCATGGCCGTCTCTGCTCTGGCAGCACCTATGCCATCTCAGATCGCACCCAAGCGTGACGGTCTCACCAAGCGCGCCGCATCCCTGGAGGATGTCGCTACTACCGGTTTCGCTACCCAGAACGGGGGTACCTCTGGAGGAAAGGGAGGCAAGACCATCGAGGTCAGCTCCCTCAGCGAGTTGGAGTCTGCTGTCAAGGGTGAGGATGCCGCTATCGTTCTCATCACCGCTCCCATCAAGGGAAGCGGAGAGAACGTCAAGATTGGCAGCAACAAGTCCGTCATCGGAAAGGACTCTTCCGTCGTCCTGACCGACTTCACCCTCACAGTCAAGGCAGTCAAGAACGTCATCCTCCGCAACTTCGCCGTGGAGAAGGTCGTCGGCGGCGATGCCATTGCCATCCAGGAAGCCCAGAACGTCTGGGTTGACCACGTCGACCTCTCCTCCGACCTCGACCACGACAAGGACTACTACGACGGTCTTCTCGACGTCACACACGCCGCTGACTACGTCACCATC
Organism: Alternaria arborescens; assembly: GCF_004154835.1. Taxonomy (NCBI): domain Eukaryota; kingdom Fungi; phylum Ascomycota; class Dothideomycetes; order Pleosporales; family Pleosporaceae; genus Alternaria; species Alternaria arborescens. Next base: position 120,385 of record NW_021167898.1, on the reverse strand, counting down.
TCCAACAGCTTCATGCACGACCACTGGAAGTGCTCTCTAGTCGGTCACTCTGACAGCAACGGCAGCGAAGACAAGGGCCACTTGACCGTCACCTACAACAACAACTACTGGCTCAACATCAACTCTCGCGGCCCCTCTTTCCGCTTCGGAACTGGCCACCTCTACAACAACTACTACGAGAACGTCTCCGATGGCATCAACACGCGCCAGGGTGCCCAGCTCCTCGTCCAGAACAACGTCTGGGTCAAGGCCAAGAAGGCGCTCTACAGCACCGACGGTGGTAACGCTGTTGCCGAGGGCAACGACTTTGGCGGCAGCGAGAACACTGCTCCCAAGGGCTCCCTGTCCAAGGTCCCGTACGAGGTTCCTGAGCTCCTTGAGGCGGCTGCTGTCAAGGCTGCTGTTGTTGGCACTGCTGGTGTTACCCTCAAGTTCTAAGCGATGGAGAGTGAGTGTATTATAGGTGTATGGCTAGAAGGAGATATGATCTTCAGGATTTTGGAAAATTAAATCCAGGGATATATAAATGAGGATGGAGAAAAGGGGGTTTTAACGGCTTCAAGTGTAAATATTTTGATAGCTGATTTCTTGTATATATGTACGCTGTGCGGACAATATTTTACCAATGAAAGGGACGCTTTTCGTTGCAATTTTGTTGGTGTCATTTGCTTATAGGTGTTTACTACATATACAGCTGCATACAGTGAAGCTAAGTGAGTGTTTGGGAACGCACTTCTACTGCGATACAATATAGTGTAAGTCAACAGCGTTGTGCCTGCGTCTTATCACCAGCACGTCCATAATATCAATAGGCGTTTACTACTGATGTTATGTTCGCTGCGTACGACCTCTAGCAGCCGACGTTTGCTCCTCACCATCGTATCTTGTAGGGGGTGGTTCTTTGTTCCGCGTGTGACCTAAGAACCGGCGTTCCTGCCTGCAGGCACTGCTCCAAGTGGTATCGAACACCTGCGTAAACACGGTTTCCTCCATGAGACCATCATCTAGCGTCGTCGGCGCGGCAACTACTTTTGTGTTCTCCTCGTCTTCTAACATTTCATCGATACTGACTGGCCTGCGCGCATAGTAGTACCTCGGCCATTGGTGCCCGTTCGCGTCCACACTTGACTCGTCCTCATTCTGATCCACAGCATTCGGCATCATACCCCAGAATTTTACTTTCGAGCCCAGGGCGCTCATATAGGACAGTATCTCTGTAGCGAAGTGCTGCATAATATTCCGCATTACCTCGACGTACTCATCGGCCAGTTGGGATCCGGCATTGGGTGCGTGGCGCCACTCGTCGTAGAGTTCTATAACCGGAGGGGTATAGATGCGAACGCATTTCAGTGTGTGGTGGGCTGAGATGACAGTCTGAAACGTCACTGTTAGTGTCTGCACTAATGCATGAATGATGCAAGGAATTGCTCACCAAGTATGTCTCCAGTTCAGATGCTGCGTGAGCCTCTCCATGTATCTGTGCTAGCTTGAAGTTTGAGATAGCGTGTTCTACCTCACCCAAGCGTACTTTATAGAAGTCCACGCCGAGACCTTCAAGATGGGGACCCGATTGAAGAAGTTCTTCCAAATCATCTACGGATAGGCATGTTGAGTAACAGTGTATACCGAGTTGTCGGAGAGAAGAACCGTGGTGGACGATGCAGGAGATATCCACTATCCGATCATAAAGACTAAGCGAAAGCACTCGGAGGCCACTGAACGACTTCAAAAGTCCTTCGATCGCTTGTTGATCCTGATCCGTACGAATGTGGGCGTTAGCCTGTTCGAAGATTAGCTTCGTGAGATTACAACCCGATGGAAGTACCGTCAGGAGAAGATGAGCTTCCGAACACCGCAGCAATTCAAGACTCTCGAGCTTCGACAATTCGACGTGCTTTCTAATCGACCCAAGTGATCTTGAGTCTAACGCCAGGTGTTCTAAGCTCATCTGGAACAACTCGAGTTTAGCACGTCCGTCTTCATCCTCTGCAGTCAGTCCTCCAAAAGCGTTGTAACCCACTTTCCCCCACGTTCCTAAGGGACGCAAAAGAGGTAGTGCCGGATGTTTTTGGTTCTCATGCTCCTTAATTCTAAGGTCCTCGATGTTTGGGGCGCTTCGAACCAAGAACCCAGCTGGCGTGTAAGTGTCGACGTAATCAGTCCGCAAATCAACTGTAAGAGATTCGACATCCGCGCATCGAGACGCTGCTCATGACACTAAATTCTTGTCCTCAAGGTCAATGACATGTCCATCGGGTCGCATTCGACGATAAACCGCTAAGCGCTTTAGTCGTGATTGGTGCTGAAGCAAGGATACCAGCAAAGTCGTATCAAGCACTATCTCATCGTCACCAACCAAAGCGCGCAAACGATCTTGGGGAAATGCGCCGACCACCAGCTGGAGCATGGGATCTATAATGACACCATTTTTCCAACACTCTTCTTTTTCCCAACATCCATTGACGATGAAAAGGTTGCGAACGTGAGGTGTGATACCGTTCTTGGGATTTAGGAGTGTGCCTATCTTCTGCATGGTGATTTTGCTTTTTTGAAGTTTGAAGTTCTCGAAGCAGATAGGCGCCATGACGTCTCGGCATTGGCGATTGGTCAGACATATGGCCAGACAGGGAAGGCGCCAAGTTGAGTGATGAAATAAGTAGGATTCAAGACATGTAAAGCCTTCTGATGAGTGAGACAAGACGTCCCCGCTATCGGCGGGTAGGTGTTCAATCCTGCTAACATTAGGCCCCCATGATACCTTCTAGCCTTGCAGCCATGCTGCATATGCAAGTCTGCACAGCCCGTGCTAGCGCATTTTGCTCAGCCTCAGTACGGCAACCTAGATGATAAAACATCCAGCTCTTTAGCCACTGAGCCAGCCTTCTAAAATCACAAATCCCTGGAGTTATCCTCAAACTTCTATCCCATCTTGTTCGTCATGGTTGACTCTATTCCTCACTCGCCTTCTTCGGACACAGGCATTTGTTGGGAATGCCAAGGCATCCCCACGTCATGTTTTTTCGAAACTGGAGCATCGCTCCGCGATTTGCGATCTGGAGGTAGTGAGGAGTTATTCGATGGCACTTGGGATGAGGTTCGAAAGGGATGTGCTTCATGCGACAGTTTGACGGCTTACTTTGGAGTCTCTATCGGGTCTGAACATGACGCAGGTGATTCTAGAAAATCTCCAACGAAGTATGTAAGAAGCTATTGGACATCTTTGGAGTCTCGGGGAACGAAATTCCCATGCTTCGCGATCGACACTGCCCTGGCAAAGATGACATATTTTGCTCAGAGCAGTATCCTACGATCCGTGCCAGCAAATTTGGGTGATATCATGCTTGCGAAGAGCTGGATATCCAAGTGCCTGCTATCCCATAAGGGAGGTTGTGATCAAGACAGTTCTTCTGGTTTCCCGTTGAAGGTGATCGATTGTGCTTCACGAAAGCTATGCGAAATTGCTCCTGGAACACCATATGTCTGCTTGAGCTATGTCTGGGGCAACGCTTCTGTCGCTCATGAGAGCTCTTCGGCCTTCTTGGGCTGCTTGCCCAAAACCATAGAGGATTCGATATGGGTCACGCTACAATTGGGGTATTCATACATATGGATCGATCGATATTGCATCGATCAACAAGATGATGCCGAAAAGCATCACCTTATCAAAAATATGGGCGCCGTGTATCGAGGCGCAACGCTCACAATTATCGCTGCATCAGGGGACAGTCCGCATAGTGGTCTTCCTGGTATCAATGGAACACCTCGTCGTCAGCAGTATAGCCATGCAGTAGGGACAACAGGTCAACGGATCATCGGCCTTGAGCTACCCGAACACGACATAAGGAACTCGGTCTGGAATACTCGTGGATGGACATTTCAAGAGCTAGTATTATCAAGACGTCGATTATTCTTCACAAGATCACAAATGTACTTTCAATGCAACAACATGCATGGCTTGGAGAATCTACCTTCACGGCACCCGGCTTCACCCTGTCCTGACCCTTCGCTGGGGGCAGGAATAGGTCACGATGATCTTATAGCGTTTCTCAATCTGGATATGAGGCCCACAGTAGAAACACTCTATCGGCAGATTGAGGAATATTATGGCAGGTGCCTGTCATTCCGCGAGGATATCATCAAAGCTGTCACTGGCATCATAAATGCCTTCGAGGTGGGGCAAGATACCGATCGAATACGGGCCACTCAGGTATTTGGCTTGCCGGTATTCTATAGCCAGACGTCGCCTACTTTCTGCTTGCCATCGGAGAAAAAGTGTAGCTCTACAGTTTTCACACCAACTTCGACCTTCGCGTATAGTCTAATCTGGTCTATGTTAGTGTATCCTGATATAGGGTACAGTAGTGTCACAGGTATTCTTTTCCCATCATGGAGCTGGGCTAGCTGCAAAGCCTGTTACTATCTAGCCAACGATTGCATTGTGAGCTGGAATGCTCTACTAGTAAACTTTTCTTGTGAAGAGAGTTTGCAAGTTTGGATTAACGATGATAGCGGAAGGAGTTTAGAATTAGACCACTACATCAAGGCGTTGGGCCAAGAAGGCGATAGATCGCTCGTGCCAAAGATTCATATCAGGAGCTGGGTAGTCTCATGTGACGCAAAACCGTATCAAGATGGCTGGGCTTTGGCCTGGGGTTTCAAGAAGAGAGACTCCACCAAGCTAGATGATCTGGACACTCCACCGAGTTACGACCTGGCCGCGATATACCTTGGAAAACACCCGTCATGGAGAAGAACCGATGATGACAAATGGGATGATGCAGTATTACTGGTAGTAGAGAAGGTCGGCGATTTGACATGGCGCCGAATCGGTGTGCTTCGATGCCCTCGTAAGAGAGTTTCGCATAGGGAACATACTCTTGCCTGGCTCAATCGTATCAAGCGAGAAGGCGGCTGGGAGATGCGCACACTGTGTCTGGTCTAAACTGCCACATTTCGAGGGAGATGAGAATGCTCTGTACCTATGAATAGAACGGGCGAAGAGCATCTTAACACACTGACAATATGGCTGCCCGGCGCTCGAGCGAGAAGGTCAAGACCGCGCCGTCTACCTCCGGCGAGACTTCAGCAGACTTTCCGTCGAAGGGAATCAAGCGCAAGCAATCAGGCTTACGAAAGTGATGGGAAGGGCGGAGTGGAGTCGAAGGAAACCCCTTGCTTAACCATCCCCACCGTGACACCACCTATCCAACAGACCTTCATTTTCCACCCGTCTGGACTGCGCTGAATTTGGCTTGAACACCAAACACCAGCTTGGGCATGATCGCTCTATCTCGTGCCCTTTCAAAGCGCACATACTGCATCACTCATCAATCAAACATTGAGGTCGAGCTCAGCGATATCTTATCCATCGCCTTCCAACCACGCACAAAGTCCACTTCGAAAACCCCACAAAGAGTGGCCAAAACTCAAAGCCCAACAATCGCCGTCATTGCCTTTCCATTCGACTACCATCGCCGCTTTCCGCAATACAGTCACGTCATCAGCAGAAATCCAGACGTCACATTTCTTCACGACCATGACGCACTGGCACGCCATCCATTTCGCAATATGCTACCTTGTCGCTATGCTTCTCGTAGGTTGTATGCTCTCGAATGCGGCTTACGGTCGCGAAAAAAGCCTACGTATACGACAACGAAGGATTGGAATTGGAGAAATAGAGGAAAAGCCTGAAACTGAGGAGAGTAGGCATGAGGAGCCAAGAACGAACAACAGAAAGGGTTTATGCGATCAAAGCATTAGACCTCAAAGACTGCTGTGTAGCCATGTAACGGAAAAACAATGTTTTTGTCGCGTTCTGTATTCTCATTGATCATATTCACCATCACATCGCACCACTTATCAAATGCGCTCAAGTGCCATCCAAGGTGCAGAAACCGCTTCGAAAGGGTCCTAGGGCTTTTCATACATAATAGTGCACTTGGAATCCTAATGAGGCTTTTAATTTCTAGACTTTTAACTTGTGGTTTTTATCTAATTACAATTAAAATGACAGAGACATCTAGCGCTGTGCTATAGTCACGTGCGACTTTACCATCTAGTGAAAACATTTAGGACTTTAAAATTATCCTTAAGAAAGCGAAAATACAAGATTTTGCCCACCGTTAACGGTAAAAGTGCCGTTATTAGTGCTAATAGCTTGTCCATTCAATTTCCAGGTCGCGCCGTCACCGCAGACAGGTAGAGAAACAACACCCTTGGTATTAGCAGGGCTCTCGATCTCTAGGTGGGTGATTTGTCCCTCTGTCGCATTCCACGCAACGTAGATCCCGCCATTTGACACAGGAATTGTGCCAGCTGCCCAAGACAATCCTAGAGTCATGGGCGAAACCTGCCACTCTTGAAAACCAGGTTTGACAGCTGTTGCACCCAGTACGTAGGTACTGAGTTCACCGGTGGGTCCAGACGCCCATGCGTGACACAGGCTGGTGATTGCTCCTAATCCAGGTCCGCCATTTGCGTCGAGGGTTTCCCAGAAACATCCGGTATAGTTCGTACCAGCGGGATCAGCCATCGGGTACCACAGAGAATGGAGCAGCTCATTGGCTACTGTTGCGTCTCCTACAGCGAATGCTGCTCTGAGATGATAAGCGGAAGCATATGGGCTGATGAGTTTTCGGAAACCGGCAGCAACGGTACCGTTGGAGAATGCTAGAGGTCCACTTGGTGTGGAAAGTTCTGACAAAGTGCTCAACACTTGCGACGAAGTGTGATCTGAGTTCGTTACTCCTGCAAGAATGGCAAGGGCGTTGCTGTCTTGTCCAAAGCTATCTGTTAGTGCTTCAGAAATATAAAAGGCTCCAAGTTCGCTATTCCAGAGATGGGTGTTGATTGCAACGCGGAGTGCATCCAAACGAGACCGATATGTAGTTATGTTGACACCCGCATCATCTAACATGGTGAGAGAGGACTGGAGCGCATAGGCGTAGACCATGTTGAACTTCGTCACAACGCCGCTTTGTGAAGGGTCGTAATAGTTCCAGTCGCCACCGAAAGCAGGATTAGAGATGTTAAACAGCCCGTTACCAGGAAGGACCTGAGAATCTGCCCAGTCTAGCATGCGAACAACTTTGGGTGCCCACTCCTTCGCAATGCTCGTGTTTCCTGTATACTGGTAGAAATTGGCGACTGCTGTGACCATGTTGAAGGAGTAGCCGATAAGTCCAGTGATATTGCTCTCGAGGGGCTTAGAATATGGCTCCTGCTGGATTTTTGCGGTCGGACTGAAGAAACCAGGTGTCATCTGCGAGGAGCCCAACAGCTCTAGAGTCCCCATGATATACTCAACACCAACTGTGCTAACCATGGTAGAGCCAACAGCGACATCAAGATCTCCAGCGTAGGAAATACGGTCGCGTTTTGAACCGTCCACAGCGGTGGCGAGAGGATTAGTGCCCATGAGAAAGTCCGGAAGGAACGAGGTGTCCGTCAGCTGTGCCGAGTATTCAAAATTGACTGCTGGGCTAGCCAAGGTGAAATTGCGGAACATTGCAGACTGACCAAGAGCAGCGCCTAGTCCAGAGGAACCGAAAAAAGCGTAGGTCTGCGAAAATTCCAACACCTTGGTCGAGCCGAGGTAGATGGATATCAACTCAGCACTGATAGCAGCCTTCACATGGTACCAGTTCCCGACCGTGATGTTGGCTGGCAGAGTAGCAAATGCGAGGAAGTCGGCACTCTCTGAAGACCCCGAGTTCGCGCTGATCGACCCATTGGCGATGTTGCACCAAATGTAGACACCATCGTTCAGAGTACTTGCGAGAGCAGAGAACGAGAAACCACCAGCGATATGTTTGACGTCGAACTCGATCTCGTAGTCCATGAGCGACGACGCAACGACACCGGACAGGCTTTGCGGCGCTAAACTGTGCACCAACGATCCCTCAGAAGACACTTCCCAGAAATCAGGAATGGAACGTGCAGGAATCTCGTTCATTTGGACTGTTCTTGCGCCCACGTTCCAAATCTGATTGATTCGGTCGTCGGAACACTGAAAAGACCCAGGAAGCGAAGCGATGGGCGTTGTGGATATCGATGGTTTCACGCCTACTTTGGCCAACACCATATCGCCTGGAGTCAAGAGTGCCAACTTTTGGTAGCGAAATCCTCCCTGGATGAGTCTGTTCGTTTTGTTCGTTGGCTCGGTAATGTTGTAGTTGTTAATCCGATAGGTATCCATGGCAGCGGCCAGTCCAAGCGGGCCATCGCTCTACAAGAATCAGCTAATTGTACACGTTTATTTGCTATCGGAACTCTTACAGTAGGAGAACTCAGCAACACAGCAAGAGATTCGCTATAAGTAATTTGGAGCCCCGACGTGTCGCCGCTAACACTAATAATCTCAAATGTTGGGAAGCCTTCAACGTTGGCGCCATAGTCGAGGATGACTTCAGATGTAGATGAGTTGCCCTTCAGTGTGATGGTACCATTAGAACCAAGGATGATAGTTGTTGCATCGCTGGCTAATCCCTCTGCGGATGCAGGATTCAAGCCAGCTAGCACATTAAGTGCTAGGCCAAGCGCGAAGAGGCGCATCGTACCAGTCGAATTAAAGGTATTATTGTGTAAGTTCAACGAGAGTAGGTGGTCACGAAAGATTCGTAACATAACCGTACAAACAGTACTTCAAGGTTATGTAGACGTTGAGAAACGGCATGTGCCGGATCGATCTACGTGCTAAGTTGAAATATTACCCGTAGTAGCATATGAACGAAATACGAAATACGAGATACGCAACGCTAAGGCCTCAGCGCAGACGAAGCACTACTAAACTAAAGCATCTGTTATGTAACGCCCAACCTGGGTCTGTCGCAATAGGAACCTACTATTAATTGTTCACCTACCTGTCTAACAATATCTAAGTGTTCTAATGTATTCCACGTTGTTATACCTAAACTATAGGTGCCTTGGTATTAAGCAGCTAACTAGGTAGATATAGTAGAATTAGTCTACACGAAGTCACGACTATTGGCATGGAGAGGACTGAGGTTGAGATCTGCGGAGATTAGCTACAGGAGATACGGACTTCTACGGCAGCCGAAACCCCGGGTCTTAGCGTACCTAACATACAGCACTTTTAAATCTAGATTCCTCGTCCCCCAAGAAGAAGTCCACGCACGCCCTGCTAAAATCAGCAAAAGATACTCTCTATTGACTCTCGATATTCCTATACTACCTCTACCTTCGCAGAACGGTTTGGCCATCGATGTCGCGAGTCACCAGATCCAAGAGCCGCACCACCTACAGCTCAGTCACCGAGAGCGAGACGTCTGAACTCAAGGGACAGCAGCACTGGAGTCCTACCGATGCATCCACAGCTCACGAGTTTGGTGGTCCGTTTGGCATGTTGGGTATGATGATTGGATTTCCTCTACTCATGTACTTCATGTGGGCAGGCGCTGTCTTCTACGACGGGCAGATTCCGAGACCAGCACAGAACGAGTCTTTCGCCGCTTTCGCCCAGCACCTCTGGTTTTTGATTAGGACTGAAGCGTACCCTAATAAGAGGGCTTGGTGCATCTACTGGTCCTTTGGGTTCACGCAACTCGCCTTCTACGCTCTACTTCCTGGTGTTTATCGCAAGGGCCAGCCCCTGCCGCATCTAGGTGGGAAGCAGTTGGACTATTACTGCTCGGCTATGTGGTCTTTTTATACGAGCGTCGCGCTTGGTGTTGTCTTGCACTTTAGTGGTTACTTCAGGCTGGATGTGTTGATCGGCGAGTACGGACCCCTGATGAGTGTAGCGATCATCTCTGGGTTTCTATGCTCTTTTGTTGCATACTTCTCAGCTATTGCACGTGGTGCAACGTTACGTATGAGTGGCAATCACATTGTCGACTTTTTCATGGGAGCGGAATTGAATCCGAGGATGTTTGGCATCCTAGACTTTAAGATGTTGGTTGAAGTCCGCATTGCGTGGTTTATCCTCTTCTTCCTCGCGTTGAGCACATGTCTCAAGCAGTTCGAAGAATACGGATACGTGTCTGTACAGGCGTGCTTTTTGCTCATTGCGCAATATCTTTATGCTGGAGCGTGTGCCAAAGGAGAGCATTTGATTATTACTACCTGGTATGTCCAAAACAATCACTGCAAGAACGTTCTAGTCGTTTTTCTTTTCTGACTTGTTGCAGGGATATATACTACGAGAAGACAGGTTTCATGATCCTTTTCTGGACAATGGCTGGCGTGCCATTCTCGTACGCTCATGCTATCCTCTACATAGCTAACCACGAACCCAGCCAGTACCAGTGGCCATGGTGGTTCGTACTTGCCTTGCTCATCCCTTATCTTGGCGTTTACTATGTCTGGGACACTTGCAACAGTCAAAAGAATCAGTTCCGGCAAGAGGAGCGCGGTGTAGTAGACGAACGAACCACATTTCCCTATTTCAAAAAGGGAAAGATTCAGAACCCGAGGACGATCGAGACAAGTTACGGTAAAAAGTTGCTCTGCGATGGCTGGTGTAAGAAACTTTCCGATTATGAGATCTATCTGCCCCTTTGCTGATTGTTGACAGATGGCAAGGCGCGCAAAATCCATTACTCTTGCGATATCTACTTTGCTATTAACTGGGGGCTCATCACAGGCTTTGCATCGCCATTTCCATGGTTCTATCCTGTATTCTTCACCATCATGATCATGCACCGCGCATTACGCGACAATGCCAAATGCCATGACAGGTATGGCAAGGCTTGGGAGCAATACACAAAAAGAGTTCCGTATATCTTTATACCAGTAGGTCGCTACTTGTTTAACACTAGCCTGAATGATACTAATCAGAGATAGGGCGTTGTCTGAGCATTATTCAGACGCTTATAGTGGTCACCTGGGCGCTCAGGTACGTAACTAAGATATCGTCGAGAATTTCTGGGCTCTGGTCTATAACAACGGATTCTAGAGACATTTTTCCAAGCGTATAGTTTGCATAGTGCGAATATTTACATTGAAAGGGTTCTAGGACTTTTCATACGTAATAATACAGTTGACATCTCAGGCATCCACAACTCTAAATCCACCACTCATCTACCTGACCAGCAAGAACAACCTCAAGACTGGATGAGTCATCTGGAATACACTGACACCCCCCGGAGACCGAATATGTACAGGTGCCATTTCTGGCATAGGGAAGGGCGGCGGCATGTGTAAAGCTAGCGTACAGACTTTGCCAGCGAACTCATGACGAACGTCGTAGACGAAAACTGTTGATACAGTAGGCGGTAGCTGGACGGTATATCCATTGCCAATGACTTTAGTTGAGTCCGCCTTGTCGGTAGGAACGAGTTGGTGCGAATACTCGAATGGTTCTTGGAGCGAGGTAAATATTGGTTGCGGTAGACTTTCAAGACTGTCAAGATGAAGAAGTATGGAAGAGACGGGCGAGGATATCGAAATTGAACTCTGAATTATTGGGGTTGACCGATCAAAGCTAATTACTGGGATGGTGACGATTGTGGGCTGGGATGTCGGGGCATCTACTTGCGCTTGTTGCAAGTACCAGATCCGCTCTCACAACCGGTACCGCAGTGTCCGGCAGTGTTTCCGCACCATCCGTACTGCGAGCAGCAGTTACCGAATGTCGAGCCAGTGCAAGTAGCACCGCCCTGAGATCCGCAAGTACCATCAGTAGAGACCTTCTTGGTAGGAGCCGGGGTGGAGCCTCCGGAGGTTGCAGGGCAAGAAAGGTCGAACAAAGGCTTGACCGCCATGAGGTCACCTGCAGGCTTGATGCCGAACGAGGGGACGGGGTTGCCGTACTGGACATCCTGGAGGATGTAGTACCACAGGTTAACGTTGTCCTTGATGAGCTGGCAGGTGACATCCTCCCAGTAGATGCGGGCATTAGCCGCACTGGGGACACCCTGGTTGAGCGTCTCGCCGCTAACGGGCCACCCGGTCTCGGTGATCCAGACGGGCTTACCCTTGGCTTGAACCTGGTGGTAGGCGTCGAAGAAGAGCTGGCTGCCGGATCCGACGTTGTTGTTCATGGTGGTCTGGAAGTAGGGGTAGGCGTCCATGCCGATGAAGTCAACAGCATCGATGACGGGGTTGTTGGTGGCGTTGACGTAGACGGTCCAGGTGTCGACGTGGCCGATGGGCTTGCCCTCGAGAGGAGTACCCTTGATAGCAGCACGGGTTTGCTTGATGTAGTTGACGAGCTCCTGGGGCTGAGCACCGGCGCCGGACTTGTTCTCGATACCGGTTGGAGTCACACGGTAGAGGTCCTCGCTACCGACGGAGATACCCTCGACAAGGTCGGTGAAAGCAGTGCCGTACTGGGCAATGGCGGCCTTGAGAGCAGTGATTTCGTTGTTGAAGTTGGCTTGACCGGCGGAGGCCCACATGCCGAGTAGGAGGTTGGTCTTGGTGTTGATAGCAGCCTGAATAGCCTCGATGACAGTGGTCTGGGTGCCGTGCTGGATCATAGTATACAGACGGGCGCTGTTCCATCCACTGGTGCCAGGAAGCTGCTTGGCGGCGTTGAATTCATATTCAAAGTCGACGCGCGTCTTGGCCTGGTTGTTGTTGAAGTTTGCGCCGTAGTTGAAACCCTTGATGGCAGCGTTGGCCGAGGTGAGAAGGCCGGCTGTGGCGAGGATGGTAGAGGAGATACGCATGATTGTGGTATTAGGTACAAGAAGACGATATTAAAAGTGTAGAATGAAGTCTTGAGAAGGGTTGGGGAAAAAGGCGTGCGTGAGAGATTTCAAGGTGGGCATGGCGAAGTATTTATTTGCCAGTGACGTCTTGTGGCTTCTAGACGTCGCTGCCGTCGTAGGTCTTTTCATCGGACGTGCATTAGCCGCACGGTCAAAGCAAATTAGTGCCATCTCGAAGAAGCAGGAACGCGGATGCCGGCGGTGATCCCCATCCTTGTTCCTGATTAAGCAATCTTGGCATGCACCACGACAATCCTTTTTCTTACATGCGTTCACCCCTTGCATCCCATCGTCTAATACTGCTTTCATGGCGCGATATCGACTGAAGAAGCCTTCCAAGCATTCTAGGAAGCCTGATGCAGCAAGACAAGGAACGACTGTTTTGCCCCGGCCTCGCTAATCATTGGTCCATGTGGAGACGGCAATACTCAACAGCCTAGCAGCGACGTCAAGCCCCCGGTATAACGTCGTATCCGGATAAAAATAACTCGCAATCGACAACATCCCCGCTGCGGGAGATGAGCTACACATCTCGATTATCCTGCGTGCAACATGGCACATGCAAGAATTATCGAAATATATCGATGTCTGAGTGGCTGTACTGATCAATAGTTTTCTTGCTAGCGAGTGCGACTGCAGCATACGAGTGTCTAGTCGACACATGTCCTCGTGTCATCATCACTTGACGTCGCGCGCTACCATGGTTGGTGATTCGTTGTAGACAGGACGGCATCGGGGCTGTCGTTCATTCATGGCCGAGATTCCAGAATGTGGTGACGTGGATAGCGCTGCTGGTCCGAACTCAGGAGAAACGGTGCGGACGCCAGGGATATTTGATCCGAGCTATGACGCGCATCATCGGCTTTCGATCCGCGGATGGTGAGGCGAAAACTCAATGCCAACATTGGGACGCGTAGTCGATGCTGGAAAGAGAGAGTATGATGCGGAGCATTTCTCCAGCCGTTTGGTCTCTTGGTTGGCGTTTCGATCCGGCGCTACATGCGCCAATGTCGCGATTCGGTAGCGCTAAGCTTTTACCCCTACCAGGAGTTTGGTATGGAGACGGAAGCTTGATCAATCAAACAGGCACTTGGAGCACCCTGCGACATGTAGAAGTCTAGAAGATAGCGGGTGGGTATCGTGGCTGTGAAATCCTTCGCGAAGGCCCCTTTGTTCCGCCGGGAGCCCAGCCACGGGCACGGTAATGAGGGATGGACCGTTCGCCTTTATGAACGCCATGGGCCTGACATTACCGAGACTTGTCTCTAGGCTACGCGAAATGCCTAAAGAGCCAGCCGACCTTGCCTTCGTACTTGCACCAAATTATCGCACCACCTCTCATTGAAGCGTGATCTGGCACAGAAACACGTTACGAGGAGCACTGGATGGGTCCTGAGGGCAGCGCAAGGACACAACCATCGTTGACAAGCTCAGTAATGCGATTATGAGGGTTGCAATATAGTGCTCCGAAATATTTGAGCCCTTCATTTGTAACGCAATTCTACTGACCGTCAGTTGGAGTTTGGCGGCAAACCCAGCAGGTCAACAGAATCGTCAATTATATCAGGACGTTGAGCTCCCATCAAGATACGTCGTGAGCAATTTCTTAGAGCCGTGGGAAGCCATGGCTCATAATTCCTCTTGTTGTCAATAGATGGTGTCGTGAGGTACCCGGCAGAGCGACAATAGGCCCTGAAGGTAATGCTGAAAGTTTTGCTTTGACTCTTTGATCGTGACTTTGGACGGACGACTCGACATAGCAGTTGCAAGGCAAAACGAAGTCGCCAGCAGTGGGAGTCACGGTGTTGATGAGGAGCGCGCATTCGGATTACCAGCTCAAGGTCTTGGCATCCCGCCCTAGCGCGACCTCGCGGCTCATGTTGCCTGAAGCTCTAGCTAGAGAAACATCCAAGTCGCCAACGACAAGTCGGCAACACCTCACCACCGCCTTCACCCCTGCAACTTACATTCCTCTTCCTGCGACTTAACACGAGTCTCCACCCGCAACCTTCTTCGACTTCTCCGCATACACCGCCGCCATGGTACGCTTGATTGAACCCCGCTGGAGCTCTTGTACTAACACGACCAGTTCATAGCACGAAGCGAATATGGTAAGCTCTCTAACAGCTTTGAACAAGAGGACGTGTGCTAACAAAGTGTGACAGACCGTGGTATCAAGTTCGTCCACCCCTCGTCTCCCACGACAAGACCGCCCGCTCACAAACACACAGCACCTTCTCGCCCGAAGGCCGTCTCTTCCAAGTCGAATACTCACTAGAAGCCATCAAGCTCGGCTCAACAGCGATAGGCGTGCGTCTTCTCTAAATCCATACCCACATCCATACCCTGCCCTCTGCAATCCGCCGTCAAGCCCGAAGACCAACTCACAATCCCCAACAGGTAGCAACAGGCGAAGGCGTAATCCTCGGCGTAGAGAAGCGCGTAACCTCGACTCTCCTCGAGACCTCCTCCGTGGAGAAGATTGTCGAAATCGACCGCCACATTGGCTGTGCCATGTCGGGTCTGCAGGCCGATGCCCGCAGCATGATTGAGCACGCGCGTGTGGAATCCCAGAACCACGCTTTCAACTACGCGGAGCCGCTGCGCGTGGAGAGCTGCACGCAGGCGATATGTGATCTGGCGTTGAGGTTTGGTGAGGGTGCCGAGGGCGAGGAGAGCATCATGTCAAGGCCGTTTGGTGTGGCGCTTTTGATTGCGGGATATGATGAGGACGGGCCGAGTCTGTATGTCACACACACACAACATTTCCCCCGCCTTGACAAACGCACTTCCACCCCTACTGTGCTGTCTACAGGGAAGAAACTAATAGTAATCACAGCTACCACGCCGAGCCCTCGGGCACATTCTACCGCTACGACGCCAAAGCCATCGGCTCCGGATCCGAGGGCGCGCAGGCCGAACTCCAGAACGAATTCCACAAGTCGCTTACCCTGCCCGAAGCCGAGGTGCTCACGCTCAAGACGCTCAAGCAGGTCATGGAGGAGAAGCTGGATAGCAAGAATGTGCAGTTGGCGAGTGTGACCAAGGACAAGGGATTCAGAATCTACACTGATGAGGAGATGGCCGAGGTTGTTGGAAGGCTGCCTACGAACTAGACAGAGGTCTGAGTTTGGTCTCTGGAAGGGGAGCGGGCATAGCCGCAGGGGTGGAGCTTGAGAGATGGATGGCGCCCGGCTGAAGGAAGTCTGGTAGATGGGCATATGATAGCATCTCGAGCCATGTGCTTGGGTGATGTGAAAATGAAGCAATGACCAAACATGTTCGCAGATCCTACGAGTGGCAAAATTGTCATGCAAATCAATTTTCGTCACAAACGCAATCATCATCACCATCACAGCAGTATCAAATCATGATAAAGGGCACCAGCGAAACAACTCCAGAACAAAGACAAAAGCGGTCTAAATTTCCCTTTCTTTTTCGCAATGCCCGTGTGTAATTATACAATTCCTGACTTTAACATTGCCTCTCTCCTAATACTCCCCTTTGCCCAGTAGTTATATCGAGCAAAGTAAGACCAGAAGAAGAAAGCTCAGAAAGGGTTATCCTCAGGCGGTATCTCGTTGGTGAAGAACTTGTCGAGAACGGGAATCTTCTTCATGATGTCGTCGCGTACCTTGGGTACCTCGGCGAAGAAGAAGAGGGCGAAGAAGCCGGCTACACCGCCGAAACCGGCGGCGAGGACACCGTACTTGGCGGCTTGGTTGAGGGTGAGACCGTGGTAGTTCTTGGGGATGGTGTATCTGTGGGTGGGGAGATGGTGTTAGCTTGAGTGGCATGGAGGGGAGGAGTTGGTATATGTGGAAGGACGGGTGGTAAGTTGATGGCGCGGGTTGTTGGGTGGGTTGACGTCTTCGTCCTTCTTTGGCGTATGGGTTTCGGTATGGAACATCCAACGCCGATGCAATTGCTCGTGCGAGACCGTCGTTGTATATCCTCCTCTTCTTTCCACAGCTCTCCCTTCTACCAACAACAATATTCGTCCAACCCCGTCGTCCGCAGTCCGCCCACCACCCATCTCCTACGCCATTGTCGTGTCGTAACATGGAAGAAAACCAACTTACTGAGGACCGAAAGGACTCCTGTAAGCCTTGTACGGGCTGCGCATGCTCTGTGAACAAGTTGATTAGCTTCCATTATCCTTTCTTTCTTCCATTTCGTCATCGGCCTTTCCAGCGTCCTTTTTCCCTTGTTCCCTCTTCTCGCTCCAATTGCGCGCGCCAGGGAGGGTCAACACTTACGACGGCAGCGGGCGTCTTGCCATGGTGGCCGAAGGATGAGACAGACATCTTTGGCGGTCGGGTTGGGGGGTACGGTCGCGCGTGGGTGTGGATGTGGGTTTGGTAGGTGAGGTCGATGGCGGCAGAGAAAGCGCGGGATCGCTGGGCTTGGCGGAATTCGGGAGCATGGGCGAATCAGGTGAGGCGGGATTTTGCGGGTGCGGTGTCAGCGGGTTAGGTTTTTTGACGGTTTGGGGAAGAACATCAACGTTTGTTCATGGTTTGGAATGAACTGTGCATATCGTTTTGTTTCCCCTCCTTGCGATGAAGTCTTCCATGTAAGATTTATTCGATGGCTGAATTGTCAGTGGCAACTTGGAAGCAGGACTCATGCGCGGTCCCCACGACGAGCGAAAGAGGTAGCTGAACGCATCTTTTCTCCATCCTTTACGCATCGATGCACGGTCTGTACAGAATCATACAACACATTGCAGATTCGAACAACATGATCCTTTGGTTTGTCAAGTAGAGACAACGTCCATGCCAAAGCCTCTTTCCCTGAGTCGTCTTTTCTTTCTTTGCTAGTGACCGAGTGTCGTAGCAAAAGATCTAAACGACAGAAACGGTGGTCCAGGCAGCTATCTTAAACCATAATTCCGCAATGAGTCTTCTCTGTTCCAATAATTATGATGTAGTCTTTTCTACTGCCATGGCTCGGAATACACGACAAGTTGACCAGGTTAGCCTTGGCATTGCGTTGACCAGCAAACGCTCTCACCTTCACTTTGGGTAAGAGGCGGTCTCGCTAGACAGTCGAAATCGTCTCCTGTAATCTTTACAACTTCTTGTTTACACCATCGTCGCGAGAAGAGAGCAAGCAGGCACTTCGGAAGCGGACGGGCCAGTCTCTCTACAAGCCTTTCTGTCGACACCCACTCTCCGATATCATGTCTTTCAACACAGTGGACGTGTTGCACTTGTCAGATCCCTCTACTGCCTGGAGTGCGATTCATTGGCATGTTATCCACCGTGAGCGGTTCGCTCGCAACTCCGGGAATATACATGCATCCGTCATGGCCGAAGCAGCTAGAAAAGTTGAGGGAGTCTCAAAGACTAGGGGATCTGCTCAAGTCCGAGAAACCAGCAAGACCAAAACCACGCAGCAGGCCGAATTCCATCCTTTCAGCCGACTACCCGCCGAGCTCCGCGCCAAAATATGGGCTATCGCACTAGAGGATCAGAAAGAGCAAGTACCAGATCATTGGTCTTTTGGTTTCGGTTACGGCAACACGGTAACCATTCATGAGCACGAAGAAATGGATGGGGAGAAACAGTCAAGTATCATGTCAACACGCGGCTACCCCACTCTCTTCGCTGTCAACCGCGAAGCTCGCTATGAGGCTGGCAAAGTTGACGGAGGTGCATGGTATGAATGGGGTACTGACGCTCGAGAGGTCTACGTGAATCTAGACAAGGAGAGAGTATACCTTGCGACATGCTGCAACAGCATAGGATGGTCTACAGAAACTCACCTTCGTTCCAAAGCACACGGGACCACAGATTGCATCCACCCCTGGAACTCGCAACTCGAGAAAGACATGATTATGATTAGGGATCTCATTGGCTGAACCCGACTCAAAGAGCTTGAGCAACGATCGCATCAAATAAGTCCAGCCGCTCCGGATATTTGAACGGGAGCTGATAGCGTACATGCACAGAGACCGTTGAGCAGAAACGAGGTTGGTGATTGCCATTGCTACTTGGTGAACAAGACTATGTATGTATGCTCTTTAATTGCCGATATCAAGGTGGAGACGGTTCTTTAGCTTCGAGACAGCCTGTAACTAAACACATTACGAAGAATGGAATCACAGTCCTCGGAGATTGTTTTAAATTCCTCATGCACTTTCATTTTTGTGATCAAACTATAAGTCTGCGCAACACCATGACACATCCAACCTTACCCTTCGCGTAACACTTTTCAATCTGGTCCTTCACCTGCTTTTGGTTTCATCCTGCACGCAGCATTGCATGTGACGAACCACATATATCTAGTTTGTCTTGCTCTTGTCTTAATTTTCGTAAGGAAATGAACGACAATATTGGAACACATCGATAGAGTCTCAGACAACGCTCAGAACATTGCGACCAGGACGCAAAGACTTCACACCAAAATGACCTATAAGAGAGGCCGTTCAAGCAGCTCTATTCTTACATATCTGCCATCACGTCATCGATCATCTCTCACGCAGCCGGATAAAGCAAAAGTCTACATACACTACTGTAGAGCATTCTGACATTGGCCCTACATGGCGAACATACACCTACTCCAACAATTCTTTCAGCTTGTTATAACTATCTGTCTAGTCTTGATAGTTCGACATATCATCGCAAAACATCTAAATACGGTCCGCAGGATTGAAGCCGCTTTTGTTATTACCGCTACTATTGTTGGTATCAGCTTCCTTGTGTACATCGTCATCGCAAACATGCTAGAATTTGCGGGAATCCAAGGCCAGCTTGAGTTGCAGAACAACAGAATAGCGAGATGGATAAATGAAGCGCAGACACAGGGTTGGAATGCTTGTAAGGATGTGTGCAAGCATACATGTCGCGACACCATTCAGCGATCTTATCGTCCGTTGTGGCTACCTCGTCTGTAATGTTACGACGACAGATGCAGTTGGGTGTATTGAGGGGTTTGGACTAACTCTAGGGAATGCGAAGGACTTTGTGGAAGTTGGATGGAGACAAGGTTGGAAGAAGTGAACAGAAGTGAGGAGGGAAGTTGGGAAGGTAGGTATCAGATGGAGAAACGTGGTAAAAATGATCGAGGGATGATATTTGAAGAATTGATGTTTGTGGGATAGACCTAGACGTAGTAAAGCAAGTACCATTTGTGGGATATATCAGATTGCATCAACTCAGCGCATTTAGATTGTTTCATTCTCTCACCGCAGTCAAGAAATACAAACTCGCCTTCTCTTACTGGACAGATCACCAAGTGTCACCCGACTCATTCATGGGTACTTTTGCAATCTTCCCATCCCATGTCAAAACCTCTAGGTTTAACCTTCCCTTTGCCTTTCCATCGAACCAAGCAGCTAGGTCACGTACAGTTCGCGGAGGATCCCCGTACTTCCCTTCCTGAATAAGAGATTGTGGCATGGATATATCGGAATGTTCAGATCGGATCGTCGTTGGCGATGGTGATTGTGGCGATGGGGGATGAGCGATAGTAGAAGATTTGTTGAGGGGAAGATAGAAAACGGTTGCAGACAGTGCTGGGTAAACTTGGAACATTGCGAGGTAGTAATGTCTACGGCTTCGATGGACAAACGTTTGGAGAAGTGTATGGGGGATAACGTGATGAAATTGACAAGACGCATTACGAACGACGGTGATGGAATCACGACTAAAAGGAGATCTCATGACGCAGAGAGACAAAGGCACTTGTGATCCATCAGTGCGCCATGTTTTCTAGCAGTGTATCAGAGGCACATAGACAAAGAACCGTTCATGGTGAGA
Source organism: Alternaria arborescens (assembly GCF_004154835.1). Lineage (NCBI taxonomy): Eukaryota > Fungi > Ascomycota > Dothideomycetes > Pleosporales > Pleosporaceae > Alternaria > Alternaria arborescens. The sequence continues at coordinate 99,945 of NW_021167898.1, read as the reverse complement.
CACAAGAATCGCGAAAACACGCAAAGAAGGACTTTTAGCCCGGAACTAAGACATATCGTCTTGATGGTAATAACATTCGCATTAACAGTAGTTTCTGCAGTCTTGTGTATTGCTGCACGGGGGTATAAATGACTCTAAAGAAAACGTGAACTTTTGGTGATCGTAGCACCGTAATATACAAAACACGTATCATCCGATGCTCAAGCACCCTTCTCTGACTTCTTGAACAAGTAGCGCATAGCCTGGACACGCTCCTTGATCGTCTTCGACTGCGTGACTTCGTAGAGTGGCTTATGCTCTTCGAAGATATCGTGCTCGCTTTCGTAGTCGACGTGTACGTAGGCTCGCTCAACATCGGCGAGGCCTTCGAGCTTCCTCTGCAGGGTCTGCGAGACGTCATGGGTGACCTTTAGCGGTAGGTCTTCATCCATGACAATGTCTACCTCGACGTAGTAGTTTTGCCCAGCGTGGTATGCGCGGCAGGTATCGACCTTTTGGATTCTGCTGTCGTGTGTGACGACAAGATAGATCAACTTGCTGATGTAGTCCTTTGGTGCCGATTTTCCAACGAGCAACCAAACGTGGTCGAAGGCGTTGGCAGCCCAGGAAACGAGAATCAAGAGACCGATGAGAATGGCACCGATAGGATCGACATACCAGACAACTCGGCTACCGACGATGGACATGGCAAGACCGAAAGCATTGACGATGATGTCGTTGCGATGGTCGATAAAGAAGACATGGACCGCTGGGTAGCGTCGATAGAGGAAGCAGTAGACGCAAAGTGAGCCCTTGCAGAAGATGGCTGTCGCGACAAAGGCGATGGGGATGATGTGGAGTTCCTCTGATTCAGTGGCACCACCAGCCAAGGCACGCCCAGATTCGATCTTGTTACATGTTAGCCGCCTCCTCATCTACCCAAGACAAGCACTTACGATTAGTTGGATAGCGACCGTTGTCATCAAACAACAGAACATGATGATGCCAATCGTCTCAATGCGGGTCCTCCCCACGGGGTACTTGTACACGCTTGGCCGTGCCGCCATGCGAGATGTGATGAGCATGACTACCGAAGAGACCAGGTCCATGAAAGCGTCCGCAGCTGTCGCAAACAGCGACAGCGATCCTGTCGAGACGGCAGCATACAACTGGATGACGAACAAACAGAAGTTGACGACGAAGGAAGCGTTGACTGCAAACCGAACCTTTGGTCCATTCTCGAGCTGGTCAAGAGCAGCTAACCGCTCCTCATCGCCGCTCTGGAGGAACTGGTCGATCAAGGCATTCTGTCTTGTGTAAAACTTCTTCATGTGTCTGGGCTTGGCGAGCGGATGGTCTGCCTTCATCTGTTTTTGGGTGACATCGTCTCGACGGTGTTTACCAAGATCGAGTGGGTCGCTGTTGACGACGATAGTGACATCGTCCTTGGCTTCCCGCGACGATGCACTGTCTACAGATGGCAGGCGTTCAATGACATCTGACCTATGCTCGGCGCCGACATTGGCCTGGTTTGACGATGCTGTAGGGCCGGCGATCACTGGAGCGCTTGTTTGCCCGGCAGCTTGGTCTTGTGCTGGGCCATTAGGTGAAGCTAATCGGACTGTCAGACAAGAGAACCACGGCTTTGGGTTGCCTGAGACGTACTGTGAGCGTCGGAAGACATGGTGTCCGGAAAATGAGCTGAGCGACGCGTATGCGTTTGTGTATGTGTGTATGGGCGATCTCTAGGATCTTGTGGTGCGAGGAGGTTACGAAGTGGGTGATATATGCCTCAGTGTCGGGCAAGCATGTGTAATAAAGCAACACTGCGAACGCCACCCGCGGCGCTCTTCCCGCTCACCTCCGCTTGAGTTTCTTTCTTTGAACCCTAAAGTCATGGTAGAATGGCCAGATCGTTTGCACGTTGCCAATTTCCTGTCAGATTGTGTGAATGCTGCACATTGGTGCAGGTGTAGGAATGCTCGGCGCGGAGCATGAAACTCGCTAAGCCTTCTCAACGCCTCGCTACTACATCTGAGGTTAGGGCAATACCCGATTGGGGAGAGGCTCGAAGAGCTTGGCCTAATCTTGATACCTTAAATGGCTTGGCTCTCTGCATGCGCGGAGGCGTGCTGAAGATGCTCACGAGTACGCGTGTGCTGTGGATGTGCGATGCTAGCGCGATCTAAACTGACCGGAAATTTTAGGTGCTAAGACGCGCAGAAAAGCTTGTCCAAAGACGAGTATTTCCCCGCATACATCGCGATGGATCAAGTGGGTTTGATGGAGTCGTTGATGCGGCGGTCGTGATGACTCGGCCACGTCGCAAGTCCTCCAGGGCCGACTATTCCTTCCCCTGCGCTCTACGGGTAAAGTCCTCACACAACGAACAGGAATAGCGCGTAACGCAGTGATCGTCACGGATGGATTGCATCGGCTATACGCGTGGGTCCATAGCGAACGCCATCTATACCCCACAAAGCTTTCTTTTACGTCTCTCCAAGTTTCAAAACTCACAACGTCGGACGATGCCAAGCTTCTCCTCTCCGGCACGAAACCATGCCGATCTTGGCCCATACACGTCAACGCAATCGCGAAACGTGCCATTGGCCAACCTCATTTGTGTGCTGAGCCACTTCGATACCTCAGCTGCAACAGATGGTTGCAGTCAAGCCTCACCCCTAATGATTGGCACCTCCACACTTCGTCAGCTGTCCCACCCGCTGTCCACTCAGCACCCACTCGCTGTCCCACTCGACGGAAACGAGACTTGAGCCGCATCACATCCCCACCCCTTCGCAGATCGAGCGTGCCTGCCAAGCATCTACTCGCATGACAGCCATCTCCAATGAGCTTCGTCGTCTCGGCGAACAGCAATTCCAATTCCAGCCTTGCTGCCTCATAGCAATGCTTCTTTTGTCTTTGCCACAAGGCTGGCTGGCCCTGGCACCGTCTGGACCTCCGCGTTTGCTGCGTGAAGCACCTATCACTAGAGACGGTATCTGAGGCACAGGCCACTGTATGGAGGTCCCACTTTCGTCTTCAGGTGTTCTGGAGACTGTGCTGATCAGCATGATGCGGTTAGTGTCTCTTATCCTACCGGCCCTCAAAGCAATACATAGTCTGCAATGCCGAGCCTATTGCCCCATACCTCACAACATCAGTTCGTTGCATTTTGAGTTTCTGTTACTCTTTGAGAGAGTGTGTTGAGTTGCTTTCTTTCCTCTTTTCTCTTCTCCATCTCTTTTTTTCTTGTTCATCGTCGCCGGCGACGGGACTGCTGGCAAGTCTGGGATTACTCCGTACATTCCTTGAACTACACATTTACCCATTTTGTAATTCGCAATGGCCGACATGGAGAAACCGCAGTGTGGCAGTGATGCGGATGCTGCTGCTTACGACTTTCCTCTGCACGTTGCTGCAGTTTGTAAGTACATACGAGGCAATCTGATGGTACATCACTAACACGTTCCAAGTCATTGTATTCATTGCTTCCATCTTCGGTGCTGGTTTCCCAGTAGTGGCAAAGAAGATCAAGTGGATGAAGATCCCGCCAAAGGTCTTCTTCTTCTGCAAGCACTTTGGTACTGGTGTGCTCATTGCCACTGCCTTTGTCCATCTGCTGCCTACCGCCTTCGCATCGCTCAATGACCCATGCCTACCGGATCTATTCACCGAAAAGTACCCAGCTCTACCAGGTGTTATCATGATGGGCTCTCTTTTCATTCTGTTCGTGATTGAGATGTGGCTCCATGCGAAGACTGGCGGTCACAGCCACGGAGGTGCAACAGGCGAAGCATTCAACAGCGCACAACACTCCACCACCGGCATCCAGGCTCAGTTCAACAACCCCATTCGACGCGTCGACAGCTACGATTCGCAAAAGACGATGCTGGCTATGCGGGACGAGAAGCGAGGATGGACTCAGGAGTCAACTTACCCCGTCGACAACTTCCCGTTCCCTAAGAGCGAGAGCGACGAGCTCGAGGCCAAATCTGAAATGCCACCATGGTTCATCGTCTTCTATGAGCAGTATGTGCGCCAGCGCGATGAGATGCTCGCTACGATCAACCGCGCCATGCCTGCTCTTCCCAACTACCAGCAGCAGCAGGCCGCTCCAGCGCCGCAGGAGAACTCATACTTTGACGACGATGTCGAGCAGGCCGTTGATCCTCTCGTCCTCAAGAAGCAGTCCATGCAGATCACGCTGATTGAAGGTGGTATTCTGTTCCACTCCGTTTTCGTTGGCATGACCATTTCCATCACAGCCGAGGGCTTCATCATCCTTCTCATTGCCATCGTCTTCCATCAAATGTTCGAAGGTCTCGGTCTTGGCACGCGTATCGCGGATGTTCCTTATCCCAAGAACAGCTGGAAGCCCTGGGCTCTCGTTGTTGCTTTCGGTACCACCGCGCCCATCGGTCAAGCCATCGGACTCTTCACCCGTGGATCTTACGACCCGAACTCGGCATTTGGACTTATCATCGTCGGTGTATTCAACGCTATTTCCTCTGGTCTGCTCATCTACGCTGCTCTTGTTGATCTGTTGGCTGAGGACTTCCTCTCTGAAGAGGCTTCACACACAATGACCGGCAAGACTAAGACTACTGCATTCTGCTACGTTCTTATGGGTGCAGCCGGTATGTCCATTGTTGGAGCCTTTGCTTAAGCGCGCGCAGGCCCAGCTGTTCTGAGCAATCAGCGGCGTTGCTGAACTCAGCTACATCACACGCAACGCTTTTCTTTCATGTCTAGACAAGAGCTGCCACCACAACCTGGCAGAACGATCAATTGTACGAGTATGGGAACACAATAGGCCGTCATTACATAAATGACGGCACACGTTAAACTGAAACAAGAATTTCTTATAAAACGGGGCAGCCATTCATTCTTTACGTGGTCATCTCTTCTGTTAGTGCATAATGTCATGTTCATCCGTTGCCTATCATCACCATGTCTTTGTCTCTCACTCTATCACTGTACTTGGATCTCAATGTGCTATCAGAATGTAGACATGATGAAGTAATGACACTAGATCACACGCCAAGCTGTTCAAAACTTTGCAAACATGTGATGTATGGCAGTCTCAAGCCGGATATCCTCTAAACGACACATTGCCACAACAAAGCCATTGCCCGCTCGTCATGAAGCTCCCAGGTTCGTCTCCGCTGGGCGATCCAATACCCACGATGAACAGTCCAGCGGATCCGGGGAGTGTTCAGCTGGCGACGAGCCACAGCGGCAGAGGTTCGCCTCCAAGTGATAAGAAGTGCTGAAGCAGAGGTTCCTTTGGAAATTCGTTCATCTGGCAGAGCTTCGCTGTTGGCTTCAAAGAGCACAAGTCGGCGCTACTCTCGTTGTGCTCTACCATGGCCGAGCGACAACGACTGCTTTATACGCAATCTCCCCAATCATCACGGATCTTCAACCACCGATGGAAATACAAATGCCGACAACGTTCGCGACCGGGTGCGAATGCGGCCGGAAGATCTCCCGTCATGGAATTCTAAATGCTATCGCTCGCCCACAATGCGGTTGTGGCTTGGCTGGGTTAAGCCGTCGCGGTGCGGTATGAACGAGCTTGGGCAAGCGTCCTTTCGGGTGAGTTTCCTTGAGTCACTTATTCTTGGCTGTGTGTGATATGAGAGGATGTACGTTTCAAAGGGTGCTGGTGTTGACGACGCTTGAAGCAGGGGGATGAAACGCGTTTCGGGGTGGCGTTGCAAGTTGAGACGGGGACACAAGAACTAGTCATGTGGGGATTTGAATGCCAAAGATAAGGTATGAACTTTGCAATAGACATAACGTGTATCGTATTTGACAACAGCTGTGCTAATGTGCGGAAGGAAAGCCAGAGACTGATTCGCTAGGTAACAAGATGAACACCGGAAAATGCGACAACACCCGAACAATCAACGTCACGATCCCAATCAAACCAAGTTCCCCCTCGCATCCTGCTCCCTCTCAATCGCCTCGAATAGGCTCTTGAAGTTGCCTGCGCCGAAGCCGTCAAAGTTGTTCCGCTGGATAATCTCGATAAACACTGTCGGCCGATCCATCAAATGCTTCGTAAACAACTGCAGCAGATAACCACCCTCATCGAAATCGATGAGAATGTCCAAACTCTTGAGCACCTCAAAGTCCTCATTGAGCTTTAGTCCAGATTTCTTGAGTCGCATCTTCATAGAGTCGTAGTACGTCTCGGGCACCTTGATGAATTCCACGCCTCGCGCTTTTAGGTTGGTAATGTCGCGAACAATGTTATCCGTTCGTAGCGCAATATGCTGGACACCGGGACCGCCATAGAAATCAACGTATTCTTCGATTTGGCTCTGCTTCTTGCCCTTGGCCGGCTCGTTGATGGGCATCTTGACGACATCGTTGGGCGAACTCATGACGATACTCTTGAGCGCTGAGTATTCAGTGCAGATGTCCTTGTCGTCGACGCTCCAGAAGCGATGGAAACCAAGCACCTTTTCGTAATAATCGCATGCGTTTTCCATCTCATCCCAGTCTTGGTTGCCGACGCAGTGGTCGATTGCCTCGAGATTGACCTGTGGCAGATACTTTTGGAGGGGGTCGGCGGCGGATGATTCTGGGCGGTAGCCGGGCAGGAAGATGCCGGTGTAGTCATTCTTTTGAATGAGTGTGTGCGTTGTGTCGCCGTAAGTGCGGATGGTAGCGAGGCGGACTGAGCCGTAGGTGTCGGAGATGTCGTGAGGAGCGGAGATGGTGGCTGCGCCTGATGAGACGGCAGCGGAGTAGATGGCATCTACGTTGTCAACTTCGAATGCGACATCTGGGATTCTAGTCAGCAATGGTCACCATGGTTACAAGGGATGCTATCGCTTACCCTTGACGGCATCACCGTGGCGCTCTTGGTGCTCGTGGATCTCTCGTAGTAGCTGCTCGTCCTCTTTGCTGAATCTTGAGCCTTGCTCTAGACACCTCAAAGGTGATGTGAGGATGAAAGTCACGTTGCCGTTCCGTACAACGTGAGAGGCGGTAGCTCTTGATCCAGTCTCTAGGCCACGGTATGCGACACGCTCGAAGCCCATACGCGATACATAGAAGGAAGCTGCTTGTTTGGCGTTACCGACATACCAGTGTACATGGTGGTAGCCTTGGTATGCCGAGACTTCTGAAGGAGAAGCGGCGGATGGCCGTGGCGATGAAGGAGGAGAGATAGCAGCGGGCGCCATGATAGAGCAGTTGATAGCGAACAACGACTATGTGTAAGTAGTACCGAAAGTATCCAAGTCTTTGCTTATGCGGTACCAGAGCAGTACTGTGAAGTGTAGTGAACTCAATACTAGGCACCGATGCGCAGCCATTCTTTATCTTCTACCACTCTGCATCCACTTTCCTTCTCGAACCGCTATCCGATCTCTTTTGCTAGCAATTACCATATCCAACCCTGGTAGCGTCATCAGGTTGGTTATGCCGAGCTCACGTGTGGTGGCCGCCAGAAGAAAGCAGATGTTGGTACCGCCGCTTTCCGCCAATAAATGTTCCGCCGGCAGCCGCCGTGGACGCAACGCGTCTCAACCGTGTAGCTGGAGCAGGCTTACGATCAACTATGTAGAGCGTGTCGAAGACATGACGCTAGCGATCATCCACGCGCAATCTGGGTGCGAGGCTGCATAGTCGTGACATTGTGTCAAGAGCGTTCGTCGCGTCGTGGCGGGTCAGCCGGCGATTGCCTGGCGAGGCTTTGTCTTTCCGCTAGCACGGCTCAATACCGCGCAAGTCCATTGTCACATGCTATGATCCGACAATCTTCATCTTGTGCTGATGCGCTTGGTCGGCTCTACAAATTTTGTCTCTTCAAGTGCCTGATAGGTCGAGCATGTATTGAGATTCGTTGTGGTGGGTGTCATGGTCCCGCATAGGCCGAGACCCCAGGCAGCCTTGCACCAGCCGCCTTCCGTACCAGACCTAAATCCTTGCCGTGAACTCCCGCCTAAGCCGAGTGAACAAACGTGACCTGCATATGTCAAAATGATCAAACTAATAGTGCTGGAAACTCTCCGTACATTGCTCTTAACGCATAGCAAAACCTTGAGTTGAACTTTGACCCGTCTTTAATCTTTGGGACCAAATCCATCGCTCCGAAGCCCATCACTACGAGGACCACGCCAGACATTACACAACCATGGCAGTCACTCTTCCCAACACATCTTTATCCGCGAACGACGCCAGGATCCTGAATGCGATCTTCGACCCGGAAACCCTTCCATCATCTGTCGGCCAACAAAAAGAAACTTCATCGTCAATCGACCCTTCATTACCCGCTCATCCCAGTATTCCCACATCGCTGCTCACATCGCTGGAGCGCCAGCAAAGCGACATCATAGCACGTACATCCAGCACCTCGAGCATCGCTGAGATAGATGCTGCAATAGAAGAGTTGGACAGGGTGGTGGAGCAGTACCCAGAATATGCGGGCGCGTGGGTGAACCGAGCTATGGTGAGGAGGATGAAGCTAGAAGCAAACCTGGAAGCGGGGAAGAACATCTTCCAAAACACCACTGAGACATCAGGATCAGATGTCGAATCGGTGTTCTCAGATCTTGCGCAAGCGATTCATCTTTCCTCAACATCAACTTCTACGCCAGCGGTGTCTCCTCACGCCGCAAAAGTCCTTCGGACAGCTTACTCACACCGTGCGTATCTTTATCTGAAAGCTGTGGAGTCAGGATCGCGGTGGAAGGGGATGACGACGTCTGAGTTGGAAGAATCAGCAAGTAAAGATTTTGCGGCTGCGGCGCGGTATGGCGATGAGGTTGCAAGGGAGATGAGCGTTAGGACGAATCCGTATAAGAAGATGTGTGGAGTCATTGTCAGGGATGCGTTGAGAGAGGAGATGGGTTTGAGCAAATGATTGTATAGATATTCCAAACATATATCCAGGAAGCCCGCAATTAAAATCGTGGACTTTGTAATGCTTCTACAGTATTGACCAGAGACCCTTTGATTCATCCAGGAACTTTCCTCTACATCTGGAACCTGTCTTGACTAGAAGATTTTACATCATGTCATCATTCCCTCCTGCAGCTTCCACTCTGACTTTGATATAAACAGTCACAGCCGCGGCCACTGTCACCGTCAGAGTCTGAGGCCCAGCATTTGCATCTATAACGATATCCTCTACCTCGTTGTTGTGACTGACTTTGCTGCCGTTATCTGTGAGCATCTCGTGATTGGGATCTTCGTTTATCCAGCGCTCAAATACTCCTGGCTCATTTGCGCTGCTGTCTACCTCCTCTTCTCCACGTCTATTATTTTCTTCTGCTTCGTCATCTCTTACAATGCTATTAATCACAGAGTCTTCTGCCTCATCAATTCCCTCTTCCGGATGCACTTTTTCATGTCCGTTATCACTGTCCAACGGCGCAACCTCATCGTTCCAATGAGAAAGCCAGTACCAAAACCGAAATCCTACCCATGTTCCTATTACCGGGGGATAAACGCGTAGAAATTCTAGTTGCTCGCGTACAAAGGCTCGTTCGAGTAAGCTAAGGTGCATGCCAATGTGTACGCCATACTCAAAACACAAGACCAGATTTGTGGAAACTGCGTGCAGGGTGGCTGCCCAGAGTAAAGTGAGAGTGACGCAGAGCGCAGTCAATACGACCATGTTGTCAGACTGTTGCGGCAGATGATTTGCAATGGATGTTGGTAACGAACTTTATGTGTCTGTCGTGTGAACTGAGATTAAAGACGAGAGGTTAGAGCAGACCAGATAGATGTGAAGTCGATCGAGTGATATAAGATAGGTATGGGTGCTTATTTGCTAAACGGACATTGTTTCAACCGTTTCTTTGTCACTCGATCATGCCGAGAAGCGCCTGGCAAGTGCATCGCAAGTCTTCGTTCGCAACGCAACACTGGAGGTGTGTCCAGCTACTTCCTGAAACACCTGGTCTTATCCCACTGCTTGTGTCATTCGCCGTCGTTTCGTTTGTTTCTCCAGGTCTCTACCGTGGTGGCCTCCGATAACACTAGTGGCACCATGATGGTGTATACCTCACAAGCCGCTTACGTTGGAGTTTTAGGAAGCAGATGAAAGATGTGTGTACATGGCTACTAGACTCATCGGATTGCATGTCATCTTCTTCTCCACTCACACCCATCGTTGTCTGACTATTTAGTTCTCAACAACAAATTCCGCAACTCTGGAACAAGGTATGACCGTTCTCAACTGGTAGTTAGCTTCCTCGTGCGAAGTGCATGTAGAACATCAAATCACTCCTTACAACCTTTTTTGGATACCTAGCTGATCATTCCTTCCATACACTCCATGACCCAGGGCGTCTTCAAAGATCTACTGCACAAACCTAAAACGATGAGGAAACGGTCTTGTGGCGTTAGTAACATTAGCGACAATAGCATTGTAGAACACATTGAAGAGATAGAGATGTAGGTAACCGCGAGAATTTACAAATCCATTGCACTTTTCGAGCTATCATCATAGAGTTAGCCTAGTATTATAACTACATGTCTAGACCGTATCACCCTTGCTAAGTCTGACCTTCATCACATTATCCCTTTTCACACTTCTCTACATGGGCAAATTCCATATGAAGTCCAGCGTACCATCGTCAAATCCCTGAAACCCCCCATTACCCCCCACTCCACCATCCCCCAATCCAAACGGCGCCATCGCCGGGTCGAAAGGCAGAGCCAACCAATCATCATCCGGCATATCCGGCATCAAGCCGGTGACGTTTTCCGCTAAGCTTGATAAACTGCTTTGGCCTGCATTGTGGTTGTTCAAGAAGGCCATGCCCTCTGTTGCAGCGGATGGAGTGTGAGAAGAGAGATTGTTGTTGTTGGAGGATGTATTGTGTGTGGTTGATGTGGCGCGGGACGGCAAGCGAGGGGGACGAGAGGAGACGACAAAAGATTCGCGGAGGCGGGCGACGTGGAGATCGAGGAGGGTTGCGTAGCGGGAAGCTAGGTGCATGTCGTCAAGGGTACCTTGAGCATCTTGTTAGTAACAGGGTGTCGAACGTGAAGGAATGACTTACTTGCGCGAAGAGCCCGGATAGCCGCATCTAGGATATCCAGACAACTCTGCAACTTTGCGTTTCTTGATCCCAGACTCAGGCCTTTGATCAGGTAGATTGAACTCGTAGTTATCCTGAGGAAGATTCGTACGGGCGAGTAACGCAGCGCTCCTGTCTCGGATAGCTGACAGACTTTTTGTAGTATCTGGCAACTTCCATCTACAACCTCTTGGATGAAATCATAGTCCCGCGGTTCGAGGTTGAAAGGCAGATTATCCTCCTGTGGCACATCGGGATCTGTCTCCGCGAGTGTGCGTTCGACGACTGCCTGCATGCCAAGCGAGTTCGTGTAGATACGAACGTATTGGTATTCAATGTGGAGCATATCGTGCAGACCAACTTTGAGTTTGCAGGGGTCGAGGTACTTTTTCCTCCAGGATACTAGCAGTGGTTGGAAGTGCTCGAGCAAGCCTATGTAGCGACCGGTGCGTAGTAAGCTTCGTGTTGTGGCTGTGTTTGGATAGATGGTGTCGGAGATTGACCGGGCGAGTTTGGTGAGCTCGACCCATGCGCTCATAAAGGACTGCCATTGCTCTACAGCACCCGTCGCAGAGTCAACAGGTATCTTCTCCATCAAAGCGTGGTTTAGGCTCTGTGGTATCATTGATGTACAGCCTAGTCTCCACGAAAGTTGTTCGAGTAGCACGTATAGGAGCTTCCGGGCTCTGATCCTTCGGAGGATAAGGTATTCCGTGGTGAACTTTGGGTACGACACCTGGTCCTTGTCTATTCTCGCATTGTCCTCGAATAGTCCCAGCTCTTGTGCTAATGATAATGCGCAACCCATCAACATCCATGACATACGGTCGGAGCGTTTCGCGGGCTCAATGACATCTTCAAGCCATCGGTTCGACGTCACATCCCCTTCTAACAGCTTTGCGCCTTCTTCTGTGGTGTTATTTGCGCCAATCATAAGTTCACAATCCCAGCCATCAGCGGCGGTAGGGAAATGTAGCGCTCGAGGATGCCACTCGGATAGCAGGAGCAGAGCTTCTATCGACCCAATAGTCCTACTCTGCGCTTTGGATGGCTTGACCTGTCCGAGCATGATCTTCATGATGAAGCGCTGACACTGCTCCCAAAGCCTATCATGCACAAAGTAGCCTCTCGAAGCGCCGCCCACGCCAGGAAGGATATTGTATCTCGACGATATCATCAGTATAGTAGTGCACAAGAAAGGATCCAGCGCGATCAGCGTATAGTGATTTTCGTGATGCGCATAAAACTCCCCTAGGATCGGCGACAACGGCGAACAATTCTTGAAGAACAAATCGACATATGTTACTGCCTCATGTGCAGAGAACCAGCCCATCTGCACGAATCGACACGATGTCCACGTCTTCAGCGTCTCCGGTGACGGCGTCGACATCTGCACCGGCTGTGCTCTAAAGGTGTGGAATGGCGACGACGGAACGCCATTGTCGTAGCCTGATGGACCTGACCTGGGTGTTTCATATGCTTGTGATCCCGACTGTTCTTGATTGTCGATAGCATCGCGATGATGCGCGGCTTCAAACAATAGATTCAGTGCATCGCTCCCGCTCGATACCACTGTTCGCATCACCGAATGCGCAAGATCTGGCTGGCCATGGGACGACGAGATCCTCCGTAGGTGTCCATGGGGAGAATGGAACTCGGAACGATTCGAGCCATTGACATGTGGACTAGTACCCGGCGTAAACCCATGCGTCGATATAGATGATCTATGGCCTGGTGACGGCAGTGGTGCGGGATTCGACTGAGGTCGATCGCGCGTCGCAGACGCCGACGTAGTACCACCACCGCCACTGATAGCCTCCTCCTCATCCTCACCCTCCCTTGCTACTTCCCCCGGTTTCCTCCTCTTGACCCAACTCCTCTCCGACCTAAAAATGCACTCGCGCATCTCACGCTTGCATCTCTGACACGGCGGCTTTAGCTCGCCTCCATCTGGCCCGGTACCCAAGATGCATTTTGCCTTGCGCTGCCGGCAATTGATGCAAGCCTTGTATGCGCGCTTGAAGTCTTCGGGGTGGGTCCGCTTCTTGCTTGACCCAGAACTCGAATTGGCATCTTGTTGGCCAGTGCTCGGGTTGGAATCGTCCATTGTGACGATGAACAATAAATGGTAATTGATAGGGTGGTACGACGAACGGATGGCGCAGGAAAATCTGATGGGTGGGAGCCCGGGTATGACTGGGTTTTGCGCCTCGGGTATCGGCGGGTGCGAGGCGGGCTTATGCAGCGGAGCGGCATGCGCCTCAACGAAGACGAACTATGCTGCAAGACGTTGATTACATAATGATGTCAGAGCATACGTTCAATTCGCACGGATGTGCGATTCTAAGAATTGGCGTGGTTTCTTACTATAATGGCTGCTGTGTCGCGATGGTGTTTGTAGGGTGACTGTGCGATAGATGGCCGGCTACCGGTGGGTTGGCTGGGGGAAAACCTCGCATGGTCAGTCTGTTACGACAAGTACGTAGGTAACACAGCAGGACTCAGTCAACAATGACATCTGTACGTTTTCGCAGGGCTACAACGATATTGTAGAGGCAAAGCCAATGGCTTTGATGCCTACTATCGTTATCTGCTGAGATCGCGTGCTGCGTTCTCATATTCACCTCATCGGAGCAAGCGTCGGTATTGCTATGCATTCAACTATCCCTCATGAAAACGTTTACATTTCTAGGAGGCAATCTTGAAGGAGAGGTCGTATCTCACGCTACTCAGCACCGATTCTGACAGCCTCGATGTCGATCGTTCTGAAGCAAATTCATCCGCTCGCAAGCAAGGATACATTAATTTGACCCGGTTGCTATCTTTTGCCTCGCGGAAACACAAGATGGACACTGCGTCTCGCGCTGTGCTTATCGTTAAATATTGCATTGGTTGCACAAAGCAAGCATTGACAAGCTTCTAGCCAATTAGCAGAGCGACTCTTACCAGCTTAGCCTCGCCGAGGCTTATATGCTTCAGTGGCACAACCTGCTTCGCCGCAGGGGCGCTGCTCATGAATCTCGTTATCTGCTTCTTTGTTGCGTCCATTCTATGATCTTATCTTTCAGACACAAATCCCACCAGAATGAATCATTCTTCCAAGAAGCCGGACATCGCCCGCGAGAGAAGCCATAACCATGCATTACAACCGCTGCGATATCGCACCAGGGCACTGTGGCTTCTTAGCCTGTACACCTTACTTATCCTCATTCCATGAGTGTTGACTTGTGTGCTTGCGCATCGTCCACTCAACTCAGGCTCATACATGCGACAGCGAGGCTTCCTTAATCATGAAGTGTCTAGTATGCGCAATTGGATGACCGCAGTCGATGTCCTCAATTCAATCGCTGGACTGATAACGAGTAAGCAATATCAATCGAGGCCCTACCAGCTGCTCGTGCTAACCACGCAAACAACCTTCCAGTTCCAATTCTATCTGCAGTCTTGGCTCAAGCAGCTGTGAAATGGAGGAAAACAAGAGTATGCACTGACGCAAGGCAGAGATGACTGTTTCAAAAGCAATTATTCATACATACAACACGTTGATCCTTCTGATATATGGACTTGGGCAATACCTGGCCCTCTAGCGACAAGTGCACTTGCGCTGTTTGGAGATGGTTCCTGGCTAAACACAGCAGCCGATCACGTAACAAACCTTACATATAATGGTACTAACCAGCCTGGCGACTACTTCCGCGAGAACGTCTCGTGGCCATTTTTCTGGCGCGGGATGCCTTTCTCAAATCTTTGGGCACCGGGTGACGGGGACTCCTGGGAGCTCACCGAGTGGTATGACGAGGATTTTGACCAAGATCTTGTCTATCAGTGCGACCTTCTTGAGGGGAGCATGTTTGATGGTGCAAAATCTACGAAACACGATCTGCTCGAAATCACGCAACAGTTCTTCGCCGCTTTTGTCCCCAGCTTCAATGGCGCCACAAATCAAACACTAGATAAGACACAGAATCTGCTAGAGACTGCCATGTTCATCGCTAATCGAGCGTCTCTCACCTTATCTTCCCCAGATTTCAGCCGGAACATATCACAAGATATGGATGGACGTAATATCTACACTTCACCTGGTATTGCAGTACCAAAGCCCGTTCTACCAAGATCAGGCGTCATCATCATGTCGGTTTTGATAGGCCTTTAACTACTCTGTCTTATTTACTTGACTTATCACCTATATCGTGTTCCATCGTGGTCAGATCAGCTGGATGCCATGGCCATGGCCCGCATAGGAGCAAGTTTGGATCACCAGGGCGTACTTCCAGCCATTGGCCCAGTGAAAAAGCAAGACCTGGTAACCTTGCAGAGTGCTGGAGGCTTGATTGGCATCGTCGAGAGAAGCGGGCGTCGCGAGAGCTCGGCAACCGGATCTGTGCTGCCCGATATGGCTGTTGCAGATGACTCCGCAGTCGAGTTACAACGACTCACTTCGTCCGAGGAGGGTCGTAAAAGCGTGAAAGGTGACACCACAAGTGTTAAGCTTGAGCTAGATGGGTCGGGTCCGATCCTCACGGCCGATTTGTTGGGCCGCACGACTTTATCATCTGGTTTGAAGAGAGCTTGGAGCAAGATGTTTGTTTCTGGGAAACAGCCATCAGTCGATGATCTGCCATCACCACCTACGTCTCCTCGAAGCGACACCTCCACTAACCTCCCCGCTTTCACCCTGCTGCCCTCCTTCAGCTTCTCAACTCACCCAGATGACGATGAAATGTCTATTTTAGAATAAATCCAGATTCTGTGGTGTAGTAAAGAAGTCATGTGAGAGGGAGTAAAAAGCCGAAGCGCTTTTGGGGGCTAGAGGGATTTCTTCTCATCTTCCCTAGCAGCGGTAGCTGTCTTCTGACCTTTCTATAGAACTCAACTACAATACAAGAAGCTAGGACAGTTCAAGGTAGGTATTAGAGCCGTTCGGATGACTGACATAGCATTGCGGCTGTGAATTACGGTTAGGTGGTTTCTTAGACCTAGTTGCTTCTCTACACCTTATCACTCCCTCCCTTCCTCGCCGCCTTCTTCTCTCTCTGCAGGCTTTCCAAGCATCCTGTATTCCTGTTTGGACAACCAGTATTGTATAATAGTGTTCTGTCATACATCCTCAATCTGTCTCCGCTAGTTATGACACGAAGATCGTAGTGATGAGAATGCTAACTCCCATTAACCTATACCAACACGTTCCCACTCTTCCACCTGA
Source organism: Alternaria arborescens (assembly GCF_004154835.1). Lineage (NCBI taxonomy): Eukaryota > Fungi > Ascomycota > Dothideomycetes > Pleosporales > Pleosporaceae > Alternaria > Alternaria arborescens. Next base: position 83,712 of record NW_021167898.1, on the reverse strand, counting down.
ACTCACCGTTCCTGAAGTCGGAGCAGCAGACCCGTCTGACAACGAAACAATTGATGTCGCCGACTTCGTATCTGTAACCAATACCGATGAAATAGCAGTGACCGAAGAAGTGCTCTCCGTATCACCCAAAGATACCATCCCAATGGACGTGCGCTCAAAGTCGCTCGCACACGTATCAAGCCCCGTACTGCTCTCACTCCCCTCGGAACTGCATGTGTACAACGAGCTTCCGCTCTCACCGCCCCCATTGGATATTTCAGACCAAGCGCTTGTCCAAACTCCAATCTGCGTCGTAGTAACAATCTGCGTTACACCCATAGAGGAGACTGAGCATCTAGGCCTCCCATATGCGTCCGTGTGACATATTTCATCGACAGAACAGCAGAGAATGCCGGCGTAACCACATGTCGTCCCGTTGCATGTTTGAGCCGAAGCGACGGCAAAGAAGCCGAGAAGGGATGATGCAGAGGCTATGAGGTACATGCCGAGCGCAAGAAACCGACGCCTTGTAAGAGAAGTTGCGATGACCAATGACGATGGGAAATGGATTTGGAGGAATAATGCAGGTATGATAGGTACGGGAGATGAAGTTCACGGGAAGTTTGTTGTGATTGATCGCGTAGAGTTAGACTATACCTGGTTGAGCTGCTCCGCGCTGTATTGGTGGGCTTGGCCGCTCCTTCGCTACCCTATTCCATATCCAGAAGGCTGAGATAGTTGAAGGTAGATATCAGAGCTGTTTGGAGAACAGACATAGCATTTCCGGTGTGATTTACAAGTGGGCGGTTTCTTCAGACTTTATTCAACCTCTACACCTTGCCATCCCCCACCTTCCTCGCCGCCTTCTTCTCCTCAATCCCCTCTCTCCACTCCCTTCCCCAAACCGCCGTCGCATAAGTCATACCCGCCCCAGCAACCAAGAACCCCGCACTGATTGTCGAAAACCAGCCGACGCCAATCGCCCTAACAGCAGGCAAACACACCGCCGACCCCGCCGCCGCAAACATGTAACGCATAAAGTAATTCCCCGCCACCACCTCTGCGCTCCTCCCCTGCATAACATCCAAGCAATACGTATTGAGACTAGGAAAGCAAAACAATTGCGCCACGCCCTGGAGAAACATCATGATGACGGGGAGCGCAACACCGCCAACGCGCTTCTCAACACTCCACCCGTACACAATCATACAAGCGGGTATGACGCCCCCGAGGAAGAAGACGCAAGACCGCAGACGGTCCTCTGATACGCGCTGGCCCCGCTTCCGGATATACTTCTTCACAACGTGGTCTGCGTAGCGGCCGCCGAAGAAGGTGCCGACGAGGTATCCGCAGCCGGGCGCGATGTAGAAGAGTCCCGATTGCAATGGGCTCTGCAGATCGAACCGCGGGTTCAGGACGTACCGGATAGGCGTGAGCAGGCTGTACATGTTCCAAACCAAGCTAGCGGACGCGAGGGCCGTGAGGAGAATATTCGGGTACCGATATAATCTCACGACGCGGAAGGGGTTAAGCCACGCCCACATTTTGCTTGCGCGCTGCTTTGCAGGCAGACCCGCGAGCTCATCGGCGCGCTTGCTGTGTATCGTCTCGGGCTGGAGGAACGCACAAAACAGCGTCGCGGCACCGGCGAGCGCCGTCTGCAGCCAGAAGATGTCGCGCCACGAGCGGAACGTGACTATAATTCCACCGATAAACGGGCCCAGCGCAGGCCCAATCAGCGTGCCAGATAGGAACCAACCTAGCGCTGTTGCGCGCTCGGTCGGCTTGTAAATGTCGCCTATGACGGCTGATCCGATGACGAGGAAGGCGGTGCCTTGGAACGCGGTCAGGATTCTGAAGACGAAGAAGGCAGCGAGGTTGGGGCTCAGCGCCGTGCCGATGCTGAATGCGGTGAATAACGCGGCACTTACGACGCTCACCCACTTCCGGCCGTAGATGTTTCCGTAGGGCCCGTAGAAACAGGGGGAAAGGCCCATGAAGAGCATGTACAAGGCGTTTGAGACGTTGATGATGGAGCCGTCCGTATTGAACGTTTTTGCTACTTCGGGAACGGCAGAAAGGACCGTTGTCGAAGAGATGGGGGCTAGGAAGCTGCAGAAGGAGACGACGGCGACGATGACCATTTTTCGGCGTGGGGTGAACTTGTTGTAGATGGTGTCGTTGTCGCCTGTTGCGACGTATTGCACATTAGCCATGTCATGGTGGCTGACTGATGAAACTGTGCGTTGGAGTTGGAGACGGCCTTGTTGCTCGTCCTCAGGCCGTGGTGCAGGTTTAATGGAGGCGTATTTGGTGTTTTTCTCAGACTCGGTTGTTTGATGTTCAGGTTCGGTGGCCGGGTGGGAAGATTGCTGTGGGCCAGCGGGTACTGAGGAGGATGTGGAAGAGGGTGCCATTTTGCGTACTCATAGAAGGCGAGTCCTGGGAAAGAATGATGCTCCTGTTGGGGGAAGATTACAAGGACATGTGCTGCTGTGATACAAGACTTGCAGTACCAACTCAAGTCAGGAAAGAATGTTTGAAGCCTCAAGTTAGGAAGAATGTTTGGAGAAAGAAGAACAAGTGACTCGAGACGTTAGATATGCGTGCCCTACGATGCATGTTGGGCTATCTTTCTGCAATCTTGCTACATTAGCGTCTTTCTACGGCTTCATATCCGCGGGTGGGTACTGGATTTCGTCGACGAATTGTCCAAACAGAATCTTTTCCGTGCAGGGTTTTTCGCGTACATCGCTTCGAGGCGTTGGCGTATCCGGCGAGTGGAGTAGCGCAAGGGGTGGAGCAGCGCGACATGGGCATCGGAGTAGAAATGTCCGGTCGGATACTTTGCCGCCGATGGGGATATGTAGTATCGCTCACCGACCAAATGTCCAAGTTGGGAATGTCGTTGGGTACATTGGGTTCGTCGAGTGGCCGTGAGGTGCAGTATGCGGTCCGGGTATAAGTTGCGTGCAAAGACTTTTCCGTGCCACATGACTCATGCCAACCGTCGTCACATGCATGCTGCAAATGCGCAACACATACAACTAACTGCCCTCTCGAGTGAGCTCAGCGAAGAGCAGCGCAGATATATACGTGTATATGTAAGCCTATAGCCAGTCCCAAAGTTATATACGACGGGAGGCTTTCTAAAATACCCAAACCTGGATCTTGCCTTGAGATGCCGCGTCCATGTTCCCCCAAAACGCCGATGATGCAATTACGCTTTTTCAACCAAAGTAAATCTCGTCCCGACCGTCTCATATGCTGAGCTTGTCGAGACTCAAGCGGTCGGCGCTTCTGTGTCGCTTGACCATGCCCAGCTTGTAGAACTTCTCCTCTCCCGTTGCTGTTCGGCCGCCAATGTACCATTTCTCGGCGCCCATGGCCTCGTGGAAGCCTTCAGACGAGCTGTCCGAGCCCCGTCTGCCTCGTTGTGATGCGCCTGGTATTGGGAAGGCCTGGGCCTTGGGGGATGTGGAACGGTTGTAGGGGGCCGTGTGTTGTCTGGTTGGCTGGAAATGGCCTGTTGCTTGCACGGAGACGGTCGTTGCACCGGGCGACGGTGAGCGCGTCTTGGTGGTGATTGTGCGCGAGGAAGGTGCTGCTGTGTCGAGAGTCTGGCTCTGTTGCGAGGCCGTGGTTTGCGAGTACGAGGCCACGGACGCTGCTTGCGAGGCCGTCGTCTTCTGCAGGTTGGGTTGTTGCGCGCGGAAGGCGGCGAGGAAGCCGCCAAAGAAGGGCCTGTTGGTAGTCATGGTAGTTTTGGGCTGTTTGTAGAGGTTGAGTGTTCGATCCGTGACACTATTAATGCAGCAAGTCAAGCGGCGGTGTGGAGGTGAGGTGTTGGCGGCTCCGCAACACGTTGTTTTGTGTCGCGACCGAACAACAACACCAGCGAACAAGACACTCCGACTACGCCGTGGAGCTCGGACACTACGTCCTGGTCGTTTCCATGCGCTCAGCGAGGTGGCAAGGGAGACGCCGCGATACCAGGCCGGTTCGCAACCAAGGGTGGGTAATTCTACGCGCGAATGTGCGTGTGACGTAGGCGACTTGCAGCTCGGCGAAGCGTCTATGTGAGAGCGGGATGCGGTGCCGTCAAAACCAGCGGGGTAGGCGATGGTCGTGTTTATAGGAGATGGCGGGGACAGTAGAGCGCAGGTGCAGGCGTCTGGCAGGTTTGGCGTATCGGTCCGTTGCTGGTGCCGTGAAGCTCGTCAACGAGTGCAACCCAGGAATAAATCGGAACCAGCTGATTGTCATTCGACCGCCTCCTGAGCCATGACCGAGGCTAGACTACACTCCACCTGCCATGCTCGAGATGCGATCGTGATGATGTCCCGTCTGCCCGGCTACCATCTGTTGTTCGCAAATCCGCGTCGCTCCCTTGCAACCCCCGTGCTCACACACCTCGAGTCAGCCCCAAGCAGTCCCGAACACCCGGGAACATGCGGATACCATGCTCTTAGTAACATGTCGCATCTCATACGACGCACGGCGGCTGAACTAGCGGCTCGTCATGTCCATCGATACCCACCTGAACGCGGGGTAGTCCCAGCATTAGAACGTCGCCTCAGGGCTAAAGACAGCACATGTAAAGCCTGTTGCGGTGCTCTTCGTAGCGCCAGTGCTAGAATACGTTTTTTTCACATGTGCGGACGCATATGATCGGCATAGTACCTTGGAGCCGCTTGTGACGTAGCCATGTGTATGGTTGTGTATCACCTTCTCGGCCCCCTCCATCTCACTAGGCATCACTGCGAGTGGCGCACCTATCAACAACACCAAGACCCGCCACTAACTTTCCACGCTGCAGCATGAAATATCCGAGTTCTGCACAGATTACTCAAACAGGCAGCATCGCACAACACCAGTTGCCTCTCTTTTCGTCATCCCTACTGTCATGGCATCCTTCTCCCTTCTGCCCGCCGAGCTTGTGGAATACATTGTATCCTACCTTCCCCAGCACGACATCTACGCTGTATGCCAAATAAACAAGGGTCTTTTGAAACTCGCCATTCCTTTTCTGTACCGTCATGTTGACCTCTTCATTCCGCCGAACAACAAATTACCCCGGATTGATCGCTTCTGCCTAGCCATCATAGACTCCACCCGCAAAGCCAACAACATCAAGTCGATACGCCTCGGCCTGTCGCCTAACGGAGATGTTTCAGTAGGCCAGCGCTGGTTACCACCAGACAAGAACTTTGACGACCAAGTCATGTTCTGGAAAGCCATGACCGTGTTGGGTGATGAGACGTTGGTAGCTACAGGCGACTACCTAAGAGATGCAATTAGTATGCGCGAGTATTCCGCCTACGCAGCCTTGATCCTGCTTGTCCTGCCCAATCTATGTCAACTGGATGTAGCAGATTACAAGTCCGTAACCTTCCACCACCTGCACACTATCCTGCGTAACCTCGATCCGGAGACTGCGTGGAACAAGCGATACCCTTCGCGCATTCTGCTGAGCCGATTGTCGAATATCAAAAAACTTTCTCTCATGTTCGACAATAGAACTGGAGTTGCGTACCAGGGCGATAACAGCCGCATGACTCTTGACCACTTCCTCAACATTCCCAGTATCGAGACGTTGGAACTTTCCCATCTCATGTGGCCCGCTGGTTTACAACACATCAACACAGCACACCCGCACCTTGCGAACCCCATACTAGATCGCTTGAAAGCCACCAACATCACCACACTCGTCTTCCGACATTCCGGGGCCTTCACACCGGCTCTACCTTCTTTATTACAATGCATGCCCAAACTACGCTCTTTTACCTACGAATTCTTCTTCCCTGGCCCCTTGCCCCCCTCGCATCACCACCAGATGCTCGATCTAGACGCGTGGAGCGAACACCTCCGCCGTTTTGCGTCGACGCTACAAGTCTTGGTCATGAGTGCAGAATACAGCGACACATCCGCCTACTTCTTCCAGCAACTGCGCATCAGCGAGATGCTATACGGGTACCTTGACCTCACCGCCTTTACCGCACTGCACACGCTCGAAGTGCCTTTTCCCTTTTTAACAGGCGACGTCGACTTTTCCATCACAAAGGAGATTTACCCGTTGTTGCCGCCGAATCTGCAGCATCTTGTTCTCCGACCTGATCTCTCGCACGCACATCTTCCTTTTCCACTGGATGAGAGTATTCTACCACACGGTCTCACGTTCGCCGAGAGCAAAGATATGGCGCAGTATAGAATGAATGCACGTATGGACGTATCGTACATGTTCCAAGCTGCACTCTCCCTCCTCGACTTGGCTACTACTACTACAACATCGTTCCGTTCGCTGTCCGTCTGGCAGCCCGCTGACCCCAGTTTATCCTGGTTTGACGGCCAGATTCAGGATTTTGCTACTACGTGTCGAAATAAAAATGTTACGGGGAGGCTGTTGGAACCGATGTTGTTGAGGTGGAAGAACGGGGCGGAGCATTGGGATTTGGTTAGGGAGATTACGCTGTTTGGGAGTGGTAGTGAGGAGGAGGAGAGATTGTCTGGGACACGGTCTAATGTGGTAAGAGAGAGGTTTTGGAGAGGTGAGGGAAGGCTGGGACAGGTGTTGGGGTTGGGGTGTCAGTTTCATGTTGATGCTTTGTGTAAGGGGAGAGTCAAGGCACGGCGGTGATGGCGGTCGTTGGATGGGTTGTTTGGCGTGCTTGGATTGCGAACTGTGACGTTTGTGGAGTATTCAGGGATCTCGGAGATTTCTGATTCGATAGTAGCCATTGCGTAGGCGATGTTGTTCATTATCTGAGGCTCATACTAATTACTATGCAGCCAGGGGAGGCGAACGACCAGAGTTTGCCTCATCCGGTAGAGTGCTTGATAGTTCCCAAGCTAGCACGTTATATTGCACGCCATGTAGTTTGGTGAACACATACGTATCGAATTTACTCAGGAGAATTCTTCAGCAAGACTAATCGTTTTCTGCATCAATATTCCTGGGTAGTAAGCATGCCCCAGGATATACGAAAGCAGCAAGAACAATCTTACATACGTCGACACAAACGTTTGCTGAACTCCACCTATTATCCAAACGCAGCCAGGATACATCATGGATACCCAAAGAGTGGTAATTCGCGAAAGTCCTGGAGCCGCCAAGTTAGTTTCGGGTCATTGCGTCCTACCATTGAGGCCTGACTCCATGCTGGTGAAAGTCAAGGCGGCCGCTCTTAACCCCGGGGGCGGGAAGCTGCTGGATGAAGAGCCAAACACAGATGGATGCGTGCTTGGAATAGATTATGCTGGTGTGGTGGAGAAGGTGGCTGATGGAGAGACCACCAAGAAATGGAAGAAAGGAGATCGGGTTGCAGGTCCTGCACATTGTAGTAAGTGTCCGAGTTGCAGCCCACGTATCTAAGAAACGCGTCTGGTGAGAATATGTAGTAAATCCGCGTGTCAAGCCCAAGTTAGCTGCCTAACGGAGCGTTCGCTGGATGGGTAAGTTTTGACCGTATATCTGGTCTAGAAAACGCGGCGAGCGTAGTCCACTATCACAAGGCGATGAATAACGAGCCTAGACGGTTTCCCGTACTGGTCTTGCTCTCAACCTACCTGACCGCGCCTTCTTTCGAAGATATCGCGATACCAGGTGCTGGACATGCCACCTGCAGCCAGGCCCTCTATAAGCAACTAGGTCTCCCATTGCCGGATAACACTTCATTCTCACCTTCAGCAATACCCATCTAGAGTGCCAGTTCGACTACTGGTACGCTTCCCGTCCAGCTCGTTAAGCTGTGAGTCACATTCACTGGATATTTGTATACCTAATCAATCTGACAAACACTAGTGCTGGCCTTCGCGTCCTGGCAACACGCTCAGCTCGCAACTCTGACCTCGTCAGATGGCATGGAGCGGATATGGTCTTCGATTACAACAGCCCAAAATGCCATTCAAGCTATCAAGAACGCTACCGATGACTAATTAGGCTTGATTCTGGCCTGCATATGCGAAAACGGTTCCCCGAGTTTCTGCTACCAAGCTATAGGCAAGTCAAGCGGGAAATACGCTACCCTACTCTTGCCACAGGAACGTCCGAGGAAAGACATCATTGGGTCCTTGGGTTTTGTCTACACAGCATTCGGTGAAGCGTCTACAAAATTTGAACTCGAGGTACCTCAGAAGATTGGAGATTACTTCTTCGCATCCAAGTTCTTTGACTTGTGCAGGGGATCGCTCGCGGAGGGGAGATTGAAGCCGCATCCTAGTGCACGTTGACTGGGCGGGTTGGATGGGGTTCTAAGGGGTATTACGGAGATGGAGAGAGGGCAGGTTAATGGGGAGAAGTTGGTTTACTTAGTCTGGGAAATGGCTAGCTTGTTTAGAGCGTAGAAAAATGTGCTATTGCGCAAGATGTCGGCAGCAGGGGTTTTGCGACTTTCGCATCCGTCGTCCCTCGCGGATACATTGTGTCATGATGATCCTTTCTTCTAGTATGTTTCCCGAGCTTTCTCGAGAGTCAAGGCCTCGATCTTAGGGGGTAGATCACTCAATCACACCCTATATAGCTTGGATAACATTGCTACTATGAATACTATCTCCAGCTCGGCGATCATGTTTTGAAACGCAATTTTTCCCAAGTCCTTATGTCCTTATGTCCTCCTCCTAGCACCCCATACACACGCTTTCGTTTTCAAAAAGCGCTGTAAATGTTGATGATTGGCATTTTTATAGCCGTAGAAGAAGTTGAAATAAGCTAATGATAACTACTAGAATTTCTGTGAATGTTAAAGATCCAGGTTGAACCAAGATAAAGTGACGAAGGAATTTCTTCCATGTGATTGGTTTATCTTGTGAGAAGATAGATGCCCACGTATCTACTCAATCGATATCTCGACAGCCCCCTGAACAGCTATCGTCTTGAAGTCCAGAGAATCATTACCTTCGCTGGAGGAATAAGTGGTGTAGTGCTTACTCCAGGAGAGTATGAAATGATGCCAAGCGCTATCCCTACTCTGAACTTCAACATGGCCGTCCGCATCTCCAAGTTCAGAATCGCTGTTCTCATCCCCAAGCTCAGATCCGCGATAATCTGCCAAAATTTCATCAACCGAGATGGTCAATCTCCCAAAGCGCTCAAAAGTGTCCTTCTTGCCATCAATTGCAACCAAGATAAGACATTCAAGTTCCCACTCGTCGCCATCAAAGCAAAGCACGATGGGCAAACAAAAGATCTCGTGCGGATCCGGAGGAGGCTTGTGATCCAATATAACGCGTGGTAGACCGGAATCATCAGCGTCATCTAACCACATTCCATTGAGGAATGCACTCCAGTGTGTGACAGATTCCGAATCGGGAACTGGTCGGAGTTGCATTTTTGATAAGAAGCCAGACAACCGAATGATCCCGTTTGATACCTCAGAGAAAACATCACCTGTCTTGGTAGTTGCATGACAACTCTTGATTTCAACAAGAATAACGACTGAATCTTGGTCTTCATCGTAGAGGTAACGGTTACTCAATGATACGGGCCCATTCATACTTGCCCAGGACCAGGAAGGGGCTCGATAACATTCTTGCGTTGGTTTCGGAAGTGCAGGCTTTGGAAAATCCCGGATGCCCCTTGTCCAGAGAAGTTCGATTGGCATTCGTCGAATCCACAGCCCGGCGCAGTAGGTATCGGCAAGAGGCTCACAGAAGAGGCTTGCTATGCCCGATATCGCCACTAGCTTATCGTTGAGGAATGTAAGATGGCATTTAGTGTATTGCTCAAGGATTCCACACCAGATACGCATATATTCGTTCTTACGAATTATGGGCGGAGCTCGGTCTACGATCAAAGGCTGGTGGTGATAATCGTAGGTGCTGAATTTGAAACTATCATCCTGCTGATCGGCCGTGCGCTGATCGAGTTCAATATGCGTAGGAAGTTCTTCGCAGGCAACTTTGTCGTAACACTGCCAGAAGATCTGGTTAGAGTTGAAGTATAGGATTCTTGATGACAATTGTAGTTCTTGAACTACCCAAGCTCTGCTTATGAGAGGCTGATGCTCAAACGCGTTGGGCCAGATTTTCGAATTATAGATCTGATAAACGCTATTAGGTCGATCGTTCCAAGACGTCGTTACCTCGCAAGTTACCATGGAGCTGGCTTCACGTGTGCGAAAACACCCAGAACTGCTCTTGGCGCTAGCAGCCGCCGCAATGCAAAGAAAAGCATGACGGTAGACCTCGTCCATCAGAGGCGCCTGCTCTTCCCAGTCTTGATCCGAGTCTTGGATTATACACAGGGAATCTATCCAGATATACTGTATCTCCAGAGACTTTGCCACCGATATGGCATCCTGGAACGTTTGGCTAAGAATAGACGTCAGAATGCCGCTCGTTAGCTGGTTCTTTGTCTGATTGGTCAACATGAAGAATGGATCCCGTCCCCAACAATGACTCAATGTTGCGTAACGAGGCGCGAATGCGGGATCTGAAAACGGGTTAACCAACAAGCGGACCCGGTCTTCATCCAACTGTTCAATCTGGAGAAGACGCATTGTAGAAGCTTTTCTAGGCCTTCGCGCTCTTATAACTTCTGCAGCCTGACATTTTGGGTGTGTCCCAAGACATTGCGACAGCCATTTCTCCGGAGCCTCTAAGTTTGAGGTAGATCCGGCCCAGGTGCTTGAGGTATGAGGTTGGGTTTGATGCTCTACTGCTTGACGTTAGTGCACAGGGATCACACTCGAGATGGTCGAAAAGCAGACTTACGCTGCGTTTCCACATAGTCAAAAAACAGAGGAGATTCGGGTTGACGTCCATGTAAAATGATGCTGACATAATCTACATGTACAAGACATTTTGTGACGTAGCCATCTCTTGTGGTGTCACCATGGAAAGTTTCGCGATCAAAGTCCGGTCTCCCAACCAAATCCTTCCAGACGTCCCTACAGATGATACAGTTCTCGCCGGCTGCTTGTTCGAGATCCTGAACGGAAGTATGATGATCGAAAAGTCTCCTAGGAAAAGAGCCTTGGAACATAGAAGAGCACCGATCACAAAGTGATGGGGCTACAGAGACAGACATACTACGGCCTTATTGATATCAGACTAGAAAGCGTAACGTACCGACAGCGGCGACTTCGAGGGATGGGAAACACAAGTAGAGTGTATTGAGATGGCAGTAATTATCCACACTCGTCTTTGGCTGCTGTTGCTGGGGAGCGTATTGCGTCTCCTTTCGAGCTGTCAAATCGTGGCAGCGAGGCTAAACGTGACCGGTTTACCAGGGAGTTGTGGTGGCAGAGCTTTCCAGCCAAGGTGGTGATCGGGCTTGATAGCGGGGTAAACAAGATCCGTCTTATCAGCGGATGCACAGCGACAGAAATGGTATAGACCCGAGGTTTGTGGCCTGCAGGTGGCGCGAAAGAGACTAGGCAGCAGTGCGCTTACTATTCGTTCTCGCAGAATGCGTTATCCCGTGACTTCGTGTACACGTGTTCAAAAGGTCGGTCGTCAACAGGCAGGTTCAGCAAAAACTGCCACTGAAAACCTCATCCTCATCTCTGACTCAAGGTATCGCCTTCCTCAAATACGATCTCTACTCCCTGCTTTGAGCACATTGGCATGACAAGTATGATTGCATAACGCAATTTTTCTCAAAGCAGAATATTCGACTAATTGGTTCGAAAACTAACCGGACAGAAGGTAGGTGCATGAAACAAAACATCCGCTCGCTAGTCTTGTGTCATATCTCTCACTGTATCTGTGTCTAGATCAGCCAGGATAAAGTCTTCATCAACAGGTGTCTCCTCATCGCTGTCTTCGTCCGAGTCCATGCCAGCCAAACGGTTGTCGCCGACGTTTGGCCCCTTGTCCTTCAATCGCAAGAGCTTACGGTGGATGGACCCGGTCGTGACTATCTTCAGCTCAACTGCAAAGATGCTATTTTCTTCCATGTTGGCCTTAAAGAGAGTGGCTGTATGTTGCGAGGATGTCGCTTCGAGCTTAGGGTTTGCGTCCTTTCCTAGCTGATTTACTCCACTAGCTGGTAGAAGAATCTCACCCACAGGGATTTCGCCTTGCGCCTTACGCTCTTGAGTCTTCGCTGCATCCATACTAATCTCAACGTCCTCGCACATCATAATGCCGACTACGAGACAAACGGGCCAAGTGTTCCACATAGAGATCCAGTCTCCCATACTCCGTTTGACGTCCGGATCTTCTCTGAGCTTGGCCCAAAATTGGTCGAGTTGCTGAATCCGCTTGTATCGAATATGCTTCCCATTGAGGTAAACGCTAGCTTCGCGGCTGCCAGATACCGAGAATTGTCCGATGGATGTCAACGAACCCGCGACGCCCTGACTCTTATTTCCAGTGCCCTCGAGAACAAAATCAGTTGCAGAGCCTTCTTGAAGTGTGTGACTGATGTATGCCGCCGGCGCATCGGGAACATAATTTGTGGATGGACTCAGAGGCTGTTTTATGATAGCGCCAAGGATCGTGTCTTCGAAAGCGGCTGTTCTCATCCATGCTTGGTACTTCAGGATGATGAATTCGGGATCTCCGCTCATATTGGATGCTAATATTCGGTATATAGATCGACCAAGCTTCGGTATGGGAAAGTTTGAGATTACGTTGTCGTTGTGTTGATCGGAGCACCTCAGCAATCGTTACACTTCACCGGTACCCCGCACGTAAGCCACATCACGCTAATCATGCGCGATATCTTTCAGCTGTCCGGATCGAGTTGGGAGTCTCTCCTAATGCGACAGCTCTCGTGACTTGCAAATGGTATGTGCTGAAAGGTGCACTTCGTAATATCCCGAGATCAATTCCCCAAGCAAGACGGTAAGAGCTTGGAAGCTGCTGTTGTACTACAGTGAGTTTGTACATCTTAGATGAGCTTCTGAAAGTAAGGGTCGCCTCCACGCTACCAAGTTGTGATTTCAACTATGCCCGTGCCGCTCACCGGTCAGTAGAATTCTGCATCTATGTCCGTCCAGCTTCTCAATCAGAAGCGACTTGATGTACGGTTCGCGGTGGTCTTCGAATAGATGTTCCGTACTGAGAAAACCGTATCCACCCCGTTCGTTTCCATCCGATAGGAGTCGAAACATGGTATTGATACCATCAATGCTCAGTGGCGGCACATTCCACCGATGATCAGGTATGTTCTTGCGGATGTAACTGATCATGAAGACCGCGATCGATATTGCTATCGGTGTAGCGAACGAAGTTCCTGACATACGCTGCATGCCATTGTTTGAATCACTTCCATCCGTTGGAATCGACTGTGTCCACCACGATTGCACGTACTCCCCCATACACATGAAGTTATCTTCTCTGAGTGCAGGCGTTGGATTGAACTCAGAAGCGGTACCCATTGCCGTGGCTGAGTGTATGCATAGAACACCAGGATACTTTCCTGGATATGTCCGGGGCTTGTGACCGCCGTCATTGGATGCGGATGCAAAAATGACGATTCCGCTGTTCTGACACGCCTTTATCTCCTTGCGTATCTCGTCCTCTATATCGGTCTTGCTGAAGCCGAATGACAGCGAAATGATATCTACGTTCCAAATTTGCCTGGAATGTTGCAAGGCCTTCATGTCACTGTTAGATTTAGTTGTAATAAACATGGAACATAACCACATACCTGAACGAGCTGGTGTCTAAAGGTATTACCACTGCGCTTTAGGTGTTTCTGAGACTCCACTACCCGTCCAACGTAGACATGAGTATTGCTAGATAGATCTAGGATGATGCCAGCAATATGAGTGCCATGTCCAGATATATCCTTGGGGAAATCTTCATGTACGAAGTCCTTGAAATCCCGGATGCGACCTTCGTTGTTTCTCACTTCATGATACCACTCTCTTATCACTTGAGGATGGCTTTTATCAATTCCCGTATCTAGAATCGCTATCTTGATCTTTGGGTTGGGATCGCGCCCTATGGCGTACTTGAGATTTTGTTCTCTGATTCTTTTTTTCCAATCATCGGCTTGTTTGGATTTTCTAGTACAGGTTAACGCTACTGGATGTGAAACAAGTATCCAATTCTTTTTACTTACTTTTCATCCAGCACGTTGGCCAGGTCGAGACTAAAGAGCTGTCCTTCATCCACTACAGGAGAAGCAGTATCGTTGTATGAGTACTGACGTGCCGCTTGCAGGGCTGGCTCAACATCAACTATTCGATCCACTCGTATGTTCAGGGATGGTTTCCTTTCCTCCCACGTGGCGTTGTATTGTTGTACTAATACCGACTGAGGTTTTGCCGTATCGTTGTATGTAGCGGTAAACTCTTGGAGCGGCTTGACAATCTTATCGTAGATTTTGGCACGGATGTCCGTTTCTGCTATCCCCTCATCCAAGTCCACATAAGCGCTCAGGCAATTGTTGATGATTTCAAGACAAGCGAGCTGTAAGAATTGTCCTGTACCATGGTCGTACGTCCGGAGGAGAGCGTTATATAGAGACTCCTCTTCATTGATCTGCTCGTCTTCGTTGTACTCTCTGTCTTCTTCAAGCACCTCGACTACTTCCAGGAAAAAGAGTTCCCATAGCAACACCCCACACTCAAGAACGAAATGTTTTGTTAGTTGTGCTGCGTCCGTTTTGAGCTTGGAAACATCATCCACATAGACCTGGATGTTCGAGGCAGTATCGTCTGCCATATCCATGTTTGGTGAAATGAGCAAATCATCGGCTCTCCAGTGGCTCTGGATCAACGCACTACCGATCAGGTATAACATCGATCTTGCAATGCGAAACCCCAGACTAATACGTAGCGACTTGCCTTTCTGCAACTGCTTCGCCAGCGCTAGCGCTTCGGTATCCGTTGAGCCTTGCACTGCTCTAAGTAAGGTTGATAATCTCAAACTGGGCTCTCGAGCTTTAGTTCTCGAATTAATATTCACCAATTCCGGTTTGATCCCCTCTGTCTTTATCTCAATACGTATCAACTTTCGGCGAGGTATTTTCAATCGCCCACAGATTCTATGTGAAGGCTTTGGAAGTGGAATGTCAACCGAACCCCTAGCGTTACTTCGGATCCATTGGATGATACACCATGTAACCGGAGATTTGATTCCACAATCTGCCGTCAGAGTCTCGATCATGGTTTCGTGATGTTCTTCGGTATCTGCACTGACATGAACATATGTAGGATGACCACCACAATTTTCGTGCCGCTCGAGCATCAGGTCTGCGATGGCCTTCTTCGAAGCTGACATATCCGCAATCATATTCAATTGCGTTTCTCGCTCATCGATCACACGAGCATCTGGATCTGGTATGCTGCCTCCAAACGAGTGCAAGTTTGCAGGTTGCGCAGGCGTATATACTCGTGCGATGGTATTGTTGAACCTTTTCACGACATTTGTGTGCGCCCAAAATTCACTAGCTTTGGAGTTGTTTGTTCGCAGGCGATACCAGTGTATTCTGTCGTTGGCGGCTGGTGTGTACGCAAGCGCCGATACAGATGGCAATGCTAACTCATCCTTGAACGTTTCAAGTGTGCTTGTCTGCAGGCGTTAGAAGATATGAACAAAGCGTAGTAGTCCATGGATCGCATGCTAACCATTTCGTGGAGCTCGACGCTATCAGTAGGATCATCTAAGCAGCCGAGGAATAAGTGGAAGAGTTCCTCCAGCGCCGAGGTTGCTTCCTCATGATCTGTTGTGGATAGATCATAAGCTGTGTGATTCTTGGGTATCACTTCTGAAAGCCTGTACATTTCGAAGCGCAATGTCGTGATCGCGTTGTGCGTCCTGAGAATCATTTCAGATCTGGTGCTGGGTTCCGCTTCGACCTTGTTCCGTGCGGGCGCGTGGGGTAACGAGGCGATGAAGGTTGGTACGATCGCCTCCAACACATCTATGGCCTTCGTGTTTAGAAACATGTCTGCGGCAAAAGGATGAGTCGAATAGTGAGCCAAAGCATTGATTTCGCATCGTGCTACGGGTGAATTCAGGATTCGGAGATCTCAACCGGCCAGATTTCCGATAGGGAGGTGCGGGGTCTAAGTGCGGCTGAGCTTACATGCTCATGATGGATGACACCATCGCCTGCATACCAGTCTACGAGCGTCTTTCAAATCCCTCCATCCTTTTCGACATGTTTATCACCTCACTCCCGGTTTGACTGGCGTCGCTATGGGTACAAATAATCCTCTCGGTCTTGTGGAAACAATCTACCTAGCGTCACGAGAATGCTCGGACACCTTCGAGAAATACATTGGCTCATTACCAGGAGAAAGCCCGGCGCGTGAACCTTTATTGGAACTGCGAAGTCTTTTCAAGCAATGGACCGCATATGTTGGGGCTTTCGCCGCCCCAAAAGCATCGCTTGACGCCCGACTTCAGAACCATGATGCAGTGAGGGAGATCATACTGGATTTGCTTTTCATGCTGCTGCAGAACTTGCGATGGGGTATGCATCTTTAGATCTGAGATCTTAGTTTCGCAGCCCGGTCTCTGACACTATATAGCGAGGCGCACCGGATCACACGATACAGCAGATCAGCTTTCCTACCAACACACGGAACCAAACCCGCTGAGCAGCCCAGATCCCGCATCACCCATGGACGAAGTCGGTCTCCCAGTAGTACAAACAACGATTGGTCGATTGCTGCAAATTGGAGTCGCAATACGACACTCGGGATGGTACACTCACCAGTCCAAGCTAAAAGACGAAGACCCTACTTCTAAGTTACTGCGCGAACAATGGCTCGAAACAAAGTACAGCAAGATACCTCAAAGCCTCAAGTCACAACTCTCCCGTTCCATGTATACGCGAACCACTTCCATAGACTATATGCGATTGCATAACGAAAGACTTGCGCATGAGCGGAAAGAAACGGCTTCTCTGAATTATGCTGCTCCAAATGCTTTGTCTGGATTGGAGGAGCCTATCGGCGAGGTTTCTAAAATCAGCGAACTGAGGGCTCCAAATGGGTTGCTTGCCCCAACTGTCGATACCAACTATAGTACTGTCATGACACCTTCCGCTGTGAGTCGAGTACAGAGTATCATGAGGAAACCGACGGGCACAGTAATAAGCAGAGGGGTGCCAGTGTCTGATGCAACGACCGACGAGTTCTTGTATCCAGAGATGCCTAAAGCGTCAACGGCATGTCCAATCTGTGCATGCCCCCTCCAATCGTCTCTCATGCGACCGCATGAATGGAGGTACGTGACTAGCTTTCGTTGAGTCCAGTGGTTGTAACTGTTTTAACTTCTAATAGGTCACATGTAGAAGGCGACTTGGAGCCTTACGTTTGCATCTCTGAGGACTGCATAGACCCACTAAGATACTTCAAGACTTTTGATCAATGGGAATCCCATATGCAAAACCGCCATACCGCACGATGGGCTGAGAGAATCCATACCCAAAGATGGTATTGCGATTTCGAACACGACCCGATCCAAGAGTTTGACAAGGAGCATAGTCTGAGGGACCATTTGAATGCTGAGCATGGCCAAAAACTGACCGATTCTCAACTTCGTGGTAGGCTAAGACGCAATAGAAGGATCGCGTCCCGAAACGCCTTCATTTGCCCTATCTGCGACTCTGAGCCTGCAAATATCCGAAAGAAGGTGGATGGCAATCCATATCAACTTTTGTGGAATCATATTGGGGAGCATCTCAAGTTACTAGCGTTTTCGTCGTTGCCATATGACCAATTCGACTCTGGCGAACCACAAAGCACACTCTATGCAGCGACCACAGACCAAGACGAAACTACACAGAATTCTAAACACAAAGAAAGACAAAGTTTTGAGGATTTGACCACGGTGCCCGAGACTCTTGTTTTGGAAGATGGTAGTTGCGAGGTGGACGATCTAGTAGTTTCGGCATGTTCAAGCGACGATCCTTCGTGCTGCGTCGATCGGCCACACAATCAGAAAACCATTTTCCGAGCCGAAACTGAGTTACCAGAAGCATTCACCTGGACTGATATCGACCTCAGGATGCAGCAAATGTCCGGTCTCCACACAAACTATGAAGAGCTCGCAAAAGGATTGGGCGTCATTGACGTGAATGTAGAAGATGAGACAGGGTACTCATCAGATGAAGCTTTCGGCTCCGAAGACGAACTAAGTCTGCGAGGCAAGCTGATCAAAATGTTCTACACGAGCAATTTCCACAAACCTCGCCGAAAGTTCCTTCCTGAAGACCAGGTGAGAACTCTTATCACAAAAGAAACTGTTCTCAAAGAGCTCAGGAGAGCTGATTATACGACCACCACCAGTCTGCGAGTACCCACCAGTCTGCAAGTACCCACTCCTCAAGAAGTTAATGCGGGTTGGATAGCAAAGAATGCTCCTAGGACTTTCGCTACTGTAGTCATCAGTAGATTGGACCCACGGGAGCTTTCGAGTTACATGATCGTGCTCAGGAACATCAACTTTACAGATGAAAGTCTCAGCAGGGAAAATATTGAAACAGTTCTTGATACTACTCTGCTGAAAGGACTGGACATACAGGACGAAGTTAAGGCAAAACGATGGCGATTCTTAGTGCCCATTTTCAGTTTACATATGCAAAAGTACACACTACCTGCGGAAAGTATCCTGCCATTCAGTGTGGAACCTGGAGTGATACAAAGCGACGCTTACACAACGATGACGAAAGTGTACATACACCCAGCTCATCGCGAATGGTCGAACAGCCAGCCAGTAGGTATAGGAACATTGAAATGCATTGAATTGAGCTAATCAGTCATAGGTTGTCATTAAAGAGTTCCATGCGAAAGACAAGGATTGGAATGCGTTAGCTTGGACGACTGAGGCAGTGGTTCAAGGACGAGTCAACAACTTTCTACACAACCACCTGACTGAATGCCTTGCAGCTATCAAAATGGGTGATCGGAAGTACTTAATGTTTCCGTGGGCTCATGGAGGTTCACTTGGAGATTTTTGGGCCACGGGCATAAATACCGGCCCCAACGCTCGTCTGATAAAAGATACCGTCAGACAACTCAGAGGTCTTGCTGATGCTTTGCATTGTCTCCACCATGTGATGGGTAGCGAGAATAGGGTTAGGGTTAAGAGACCTGAGTTCCCGGAACTTCCTGACGACGGTGTGCCCGCGATCCAGTTGAATGGTGTGGACATCGGGGACGGCGATGTTGGGGCAGCTATCAGCCATGGAGATCTGAAGCCGGAAGACATCTTCCGGTTCTTCGACGAAGGTGCAGATACGACCCATACATTACAAAGGCTTGGTACTCTGCGAATTGGTAATGTGGGTGTGTTGAAGCAACCTGTCTTGGGTGGAAGCGGGTACCCAAAACACGACGCAGATCAGAGACGCGCTACGTCCCGATATAAGGCCCCTGAGCTAGCAATGCCACAACGTGACGGACCACCTTGGTCGCACGATATGTGGTCCATAGGATGTATCATCTTCGAGTTCATCATTTGGATCCTCCATGGTAAGAACGGGCTAGCACAGTTCAACACTGAATTGCGGTATACGTTCTACGACAAATCAGGGGCCGGAACAACGCCTAGAGTTCACAGCGTTGTATCTGCTTGGATGTCTCATATGTTAGGAACGGATCCGGAATGTTCGCAGCGTAGCGTAATTCGGGATCTCTTAGAGATTGTACGTGACCAGTTGCTAATTCCGGCCGTGGACATATTACCCCGTATCGACCGACAGTTGACTCGCTGTCGCGTCACGGCTGCTGAGCTGGGTGACTCTATGGACAAGATTTTACGCGATATCAATGATCTCCCAGAGACCTATCTGTCCACGGGAAAGAGTCGGGATTCCATTCGACTTCCGAGAAAGAGAACGATCTATGGTTAGGGCAGGATGTCATTGTCACCGGCCTAAGTTATTATAAGGAAGTGCCTGTTTCACGATCTCTGTGTTTCTTCTCCGTTCTTGTACTGTGTGTAGGTAAAGCATAGGGCATGGTTGGCAAAGTCCTAATCTTCATTTCGTTGCCAATTTGCTCAGAAGTCGAAACGAATTTACCTTGTCTTACAAATCTTAGTTCTGTGAGATAGATGTCCAGGATGGATGGTTGTCTTCGAGACCATCTCTCTGAATAGAATTTGAAGCATGTGTTATGACCAACGCATTGGTGCAGCAACCTAGGAGGATGCGCGATGGGAACAGCGCCCTTCCACTCATTGGACGCCTGACAGACTGTGTAACCGAAGGGCGCTGCAGGACGCCTTGATGGCTTACGCTTCGTGGCTTGCTTCCGGAACACCGGTGTTCTCGGGTAGCGAGAATCCCGTGATATCGCGTGCACGCATCGAACGAGCTGTGAGTACAAAGGCAGCAAGTAGGTACAACACGAGAGAGCCCATCGCACTGGAAATCATCCTATACAGACCGAGACCACAAAGCAAGATCAAAATGCCACCACGCGTCCCCTCTGCCCACCCCTACGTCTCATTCCTCTCCGCCGCCTTTGGTGGCATGTTCCTGGCAATCGGCCTGACCTACATGTTCTACCCCCGTCATGGCTATCAACTCTTCGGCTTCAGCGCCGCCCCCAGCACACCTGCCGTGTGGTCGCTACCAGAGTGGACGCTGATAGAGCGCATCATGGTTGTATACGGCGCGAAAGACGCTTTCGTGGGCGTTGCCATCTTAGCAGCTACATGGGCTGGAAATCGAAAGAATGCGGGATTGTTGCTCGTTGCCGCAGGGGCTTGTGCGGGTGTGGATGGGTGGGTGGTGAGAAACGAAGCGGGAGGCGGGGAGTGGAATCACTGGGGGTATGGGAGTGTGATGGTTGGATTAGGCGGGGTCATGATGGGGTTGCTGGGCTGAAAGGGTTGATGGAACGGCGGTGGTATTCTGGGGCTTGCGGGTTGGGAACAACGGACGGGAAGGTTATAGAGAGTGTCTACAAAAGTGCGCTACATGATGACCTGTCTGTGGAAATTGTGCATCGAGTGATTATGTGAATGGATTGCTATGACGAAAATGGAGCTTTCGATCTTCCACGTGCAGTCGCGTGTGTTTAGCGCGACTTCGGGACAACGCGTCATGCCAGTCGCGTTCCGTCCCGCATCTCAAACAAGACCTACACGTATGCGTAGATAATTGCGATGACCGATATCTGGAGTGGTAACATCCTGCTACCAGACAATAATGCCATCAGAGGTACATATGATCGCTCTCCAGGGCTGCCGCGGCTAACGAACCCTAGACATCAGCCTTGCGTCGCAAAATCCCGCGTCTTCACCCACCCTTCCTGCCACGTCCCTACACTTCCTCACCACCGTCGATACCTCCAAGATACCGCTGTACCTTGCCGCTGGACCCAGCCTAGATGTATGGACAACAGAAGAAGCGACACAAGCGTGGTTCGAGTCGATATTGTTGAGCAATCCCCCACCGGGAGAAACGACCAGCCATGATGTAAGACAGTGGTGGGACCTGGCGCGCTCACAATCACCAATTGGCATTCTCGTACAAGTTCAAAGAGGTGAAGAAGAAGATGTGCATAGCCCGAGAGTGACTGAGATACTATTCTACGGCACTATTGCTGCTTCGTCAACAAGCGAGCTACCAACACCACCGTCCTCTTCGCCTTATGTCGACAATGCGCACGGCGAGATTCTGCCTGAGCTCCGAGTACACGCTCTACCACTTTCGTCTGATTTGCTGCATACTACTATCGACGTTCCGGGCATTACTGAACCGCAATTCCTGCCGCCACTACACGATTACCATGCTGCCCCAAAATCACCGAAACGCAACCGCGACCTCTTCGAAGAAGCCACCATTCAGTACAAGAAAGCACGGGGCCGAGGCGGACGCGCAGTCTCCGCAGCCGCAGCTCGAGTCAGCGAATTCCAGAACGCATACACTCATCGCAAATCCTCCCTCTCTACAGATACAAAAGCCTCGTCCTACCCAGACTCCAGACCACCGTCTGCGTCCGACCACTTATCTCGACCTACATCGCACCGCATCTCTCGATCACCAAGCATCTCGTCAGATACAAGACCGCTGAGTCGCAAGGGATTGCCAGAAGGTCATGCTAGACGGAGCAATTTGTCACAGGTCGCGACAGTCCCCACACAGCCTGAAGAGCCAACAACAGAGTCGCGGAACAAAGATGCACTTGTGAAAGTGGTCATGGCCGCAATGCGAATGCATGGACTGCAACAGCGGAAGCAAAATAGATCACGTCGTGCCTCAGCAGCTGGTGCAGAAGAAAGCCAACAGTTGAGCGAGGAGGCGGCGGCTGAGGAGGCTACGAAGGACGACGAATACAAACTCATCTACCATCAGACCTACAAAGGCGCTGCACTGGCTTTGGTATGTCACACACTTCCTTGTCCACACCTACGGTTCAAGACACCAACTAACCATGTCCAGCGCAAACACATGTCCACTGTCCCCCTTCACGCCACACCCGATAAAATGCGCGACATCGTCGAAAAGCTGCTTACGCTCTTCCTCTCCGATCCGCTCGCTGAACCGGAACCGGTGCCGGTTCCTGTCGAATCTGTGGCGACGCCTGGTGACAGGTCGAGAGTTGGCCTTTTCGGGTCTGCGCATGGCCATGCTAGTCCGTTTGATCTGCCGAGTACGCAGAGGAGGCCGGGGATGATGAGAGCTGTTACTGATAGTCATGTGTACACAGGGAGTCCAGTGAGCAAGAAGAGGGTTAGCACTGGCCCAGGGCAGACGTTGGGCGTGCCGGAGTGAGGTACTGCGCTACTGGAGCATGCTGGGTGGACCGACTCAGCACGACAGGCCATAATGACGCATCATCTTGCGTATCAGACACGAGCTATCGATATATCGCGCTTCGTTTGCGGGCAGCGCTTCTGCATGTTTCGTTTCTCGGCACTGCTTGCTGCTCGTGTCACAATCAGTCAGCATCATCAACCCACCCAAAGCGGAATGTCGACAAATTTGATGCTACGACGCCATACCCGGCGTGCAGCACTGAATTACGCGCCCTTGCAGTATGGTATCGCGAATACGGATGGCGAAGTATGTCACGGAAGTGACCTCGACCCACGCATTGCCTCACATGCTGCTGCAACATCGTGTGCTATGTCGCCGTCGAAGCTGCAAGAGCTATAGCAATACGACGGTAGCATCGAATACGATCAGCAAAGCTGTATAAAGCCCTACTGCCATGTCCCCAAGGAAACATCAAACAAAGCAGCACACCTTCGCAACTCCACCTCATTTACGCACATCACTGTAGCAACATGCGCTCTAGCATCTCCGCCCTTACTCTGCTTGCCTCCGGCGCATCAGCAGCAGCAGTCCCTTGGATCTGGGACGTTACCGGCTTCTCCAGCATCTGCAGCGCCGCCACATGCCGCTATTCCTTCAACGTTTCCGCACCTACCGGGCCCTCTGGTCAGCCTTCTTTCGACGCTAGCTTCTGTTCTGGTACCAGTGTACAGGGCGGGTACAAGTCCTGTGGTGTGGTCGGGGTTGATGTTCCCGCCGACGTGCGAACGCAGGAGTTCAACCAGGGTATCGATATTGGGGCTATTGTTAGTGTGCAGTATGCGTTCACTGAGTAAGTACAGACGCGAAGAGATGTTGGTGAAAGGGGATTCGAGCTGATTTGGTGATAGGGGGGAAGTGAGATATACGTACACGGGTAACAACTCTGTTGCACATACTGACCTAGGTCCTGCGGTGGATTTCCAGATTATACCTACAGAGGTTTCTGCTGTGGCTTAGTAACAAGAGATTTTCGCCCACAGATCTAGGAGAGTTGGCAGGATATAGATGTTCAGCACGAAGTGAACTTTCTCACAGCAAAGCCAGCTAAATATATCATCTGTCTGTGTTACCTGTCTACATTCCTTTCACAATGTTTCGACGCCGGAAATGCATGTGGAAGCTGGAAACCTCTGGAAGGTACCGTCCAAAGCTGAATTTAGCTGATGTAGCGATTTTCGACTGTCCGCAAGGCGCTAGATTGTGACGGCTCGCTTCGCATCTCGATTTTCTGCTTCAGAATGACCAGTTCTTTGTGTTTCTCTCATGCCTCGCGATCCAGCAAGAATTTGGTTAGTATATAGACATTGCTGCGTGATAACATCACCAAATTCGAATTGAAAGATATCTTCTAAAGAGTAAACACCATGTGCCACATCAGCGGCATGATCTAAGACGTCCTACATCATGAACGTCTTGATCAGCCTTGCATCGTATCAGGCGACGCGGTGTTCAACCTTGTACAACGTCGAATGATGCAATGTGCATGCAGCCACCAGGATCAAGGACGCTTAACCTTAAGGATCGATGGGCGCCTCAATTAGGGTGGTCATTGGGATTCGCCTTAGCGCTGACATCTGTCCTGCGGCACAGTCGCTGGTCGCTCTCTGAACGGTTCCTGGGTCGCGCAGTATCGACTTCCGGAACGGCAGCCTCAAGCAGTGTAGCCAAGTGCGTTGACCGATCGCAGCAGCGGGGATTTGTGTGCGGGCGCCATGGGTGATAACTACGCTAATCGTGTTGCAGAACTTTTAGAGATACCGTTGGTCGGTACAAGAGCGACGAGGCTGCGTTCCTCGGCTGATGCGTAGAATAATCACATCATGGTAGCGGATCGCAGGCCACTACAATACGATATTGAGATACTACAGAGCTGTATCTACATACGACGTCTCGGGGATTGCACTGTATGGTCGGCAAAGAGGCGAGCAACGTTAATTATTAGTTCATTCATGTCTAGTCGACTTTCGTCTTCGCAGCCTAAGCCGCTTGGTCCTTACAAAATGCAAACGCATCATGTGTATCCAGGCGCCTACCATGATTGGATGCGCGAAGAAGGCTGAACTTCGCGTACCGAGTGGTGCAGCAGACCGTGGCGTAGACAGCAATGCAGTAGCTACCCAACTAACTTTCTGGAATCGTTCTTATGGTGAAGCGCTACCCGCTAAGAACCTGAAACTATCGTCCACCAGCCGTACCCATGTCTTTTTCAGACCACAGGCGCTGTGCATACATCACATGCGATGAGAAGTTATCTAAGAGTTGGTTTCATAAGCTTCCAGTCCTCACTGAGCGCGTTTCTGACCCTGTATCAACCTCTCTCTGCTTCGGATGCGACAGTTTGGATCTTCCAGGTATCGTTGCCCGTATGCGAGCCGACCCTGATATGGAATATGTTGCGTTGCCTCCTTGGACGAACTCTGCAGGGCTGCCTATGGCTGATGTTGCTTGCGCATTGTGCGTAATGTTCTCAGCAAATTGGGATTCTATAGGAAAATAGAAATCAGGTGGATGGAATCTGAATACTCCAGCCAAGAGGCCATGTTCTCTTCGTGGTCTCCGGCGGCTGTAGTGTTTTACACTCCGAATTGGTTGAGAAAAGCAGTATTCGAGATAATCCCGATGCAAGATGCTATCATTGTTTGCCTGAAACTTGGATTCGAATACCTTTGTACGTTTGATCAGCTACGAAAGGATTTGAGCAGAATTGCGCTGACTATGCACAACTTGATTGAACATCTCATTTTAAGTCTATGAATCTGATAAAGGCAGTACTTTGGTGATGTCTATTCGCATTGCCGTGTTTGGTTTCATGCATTTACCTCGCCAATCCTGCAGAAACAAGATGACGCTACAGATACGTCGGCTTCGGCCATGGCTAGAGTGAGCTGTCTCTTGACGTTGGAAGCATCCTTCGACCGACCGAGTCGGACAAGACACTCGTGGTATCCGTGCAACGCCCAGACGTTCTTGGGATGTTGATGCGCACGCGTCAGACGTCCTTCTAGTCCAAGATCTTCTGCGTAGGCTCGTGCTGCTTGCTCTACCAGGCCCTGCTCAAGTGATAGAGCGCCATATGGATGTCTTGCCGGTAGCATCCAACCCCAAGGCTCAGTATATATCAGATTGTCTTCATGCTTTATAGCTTCCCGGATTGAGAAAAATGCGACATCATAGTTCTGTCTCCGGTATTCTATCTCGCCGTCTAACATGGAACTGGCCACTTTGAGTACATCCACAATGCGGTTCGGAAAATCCAAGCGGCTTTCTGGCACACATTTCGAAGCCATATGGAATAGCTCACGCTGGGTGTCTGCGTTGTCCAAGTCGTTTGTCGCAGCGTATGCGACGCCCATGCCATAGTGCCGCATAGCAATGGTAACGCAATACAAATCCTTATCGTCTGGTATTTGCAGCTTCTTGAGCTCATCCCATATCCCAAATCGAATCAGTACATGGACTCTGACAGCCAGGAAGAACTCCAGCCAATCAGCCATAGGCGGCGATTTGACTCTCAACATCTCTTCTGTGACCGTAGCTTCCATGCGGTCGCAGGACTCCAACGCAACCTGGGACTGACCTGCCAACATCGCGGCATAAATCAAGGAATGATAGTTATGAAGCCTGTAGAAACTGTAGAAGTTCAGACCGCCTTGCTTGACAAAGAACTTATCGTCGGCGACAGTTGCTATGTGGTTATACAGGATAGCGCGACGGTACTCAGAGGTAATCAGCAAAGATTTCTGCTTGCGTTTGTCCATAGGTACTTACCTCACCCACGAGGACATCGATATGGCAAGGCATATGCGACATGTGACCGGCGTCTGGAACCAGATCACGGATGATGTCGGCGGCTGCAAGTGCTTTCTCGGGCGTGTCTGACATCTCCATAAGATGGATGTACATGTGCGGGACACCTGGATGGCGAGAAACTTCGGCGTGCTTCAGACCAGTTTCCAAAACACCCTTGACCTCGAGCACAGATGACGATGTAACAAGCTTTCCCGTCTTCTTGTCAAAAAAGTCTCTTGGAGTCCATGTCATGAGCGCATCGGCAAAGAGCGTGGTGATGTCTAGATCGTCGTGACCAAACTCACGATACACCTCCCTCATCGCTTCAGCGTAAGCCTTGTTTGACTTGGGAAAGTTCGTCATAACTTCCTCGATCAAGTAGCGTTTTTGTAGTGCCTGGATGACCGCTTTCTCCATTGGTGTTGCCATTGATGACTTTTCCAGAGCTACCTGTGCGTCGGAGTTGCATTGGGTGACCACCTTCTTGAGGTCTTCGGTACTGAACACTGCCCAGCTTTTGTTGTAGTTGGGGCCCGCGGCGAATGCGAGACCCCAGTGAGCCATTGCACACTCTGGATCGTGAGCAATGGCTTGTCGGAAGCAATAACATGCTTCTTCATGGTTGAAGGCATAAGTCCAGTTCAGTCCGCGATTAAACCATTCCTGGGCCTCTGAATTCTGCGTGCTGATTTCCCATTCATAGGTACCAAGGTCATAGTATGGCTCGCTGGTTGGCTGCTTCATCATCTTGAATGCCGTGGGTGTATGCTTGAGATGCGGGCTGGAGATGCGGTGCAGATCGAGTAGCTGCTTTTGACCTTTTATAACCCGTGTAATCATGTTCGAGACGGCTACGGAGACTTTAGTCATCGCAAGAGTAGATGTTTCCGAACGGTAGCGGCGAAGGGACGATCGGCGTACTCCCGTTCGGTTACACCGGCTTTGCCCGGCGTCTTGCCCGGCGTCTGCACATGATCAACGCGCCAAATCAAGTGGCTTATTCGCATAACTGGATATTCATGCTGGTTGGAATTACTAATGATATACAGAAACTAGTTGCGGTACGCTGTTTTTGGTGACTGTTGGGTATTTCTAAATGAGACCGTACTACGCTTAGTGTAACAGATAAGGACGTCCGGTGAATAGTCTCACTTTTAGTAATCAGGTCTATGGAGATAGGCTCAGGCAGCTCCCCGAGGCCTTACTCGTGACTGTGCAGGACGTCAAAGCGAGTTGTCTGCGAAAGCAACCATATAGACACCTTTTAGCTCGTCATACATAGCCTTAACCCACGCAAACCTTGCATCGTACAGACTGTAAATCTCCATCGTCGTTTCGAGACCATGTCTGATCTCTTCAGTTGTTCGTTCTGTTTCGAGGATCGATGAGTTGTCTAGGCCAGTTGACGCCCTCATCTGACACAGCGTTGCAACCAAGACATAACAAGCTTGCATAGCGCTGCAAGCTAAGAGAGGTACCGTCAATGGCCATGAATATTGGGAAGCGTCTTGATCATTGAGACATGAGTAGTTCAAAACTGGTTTCTGACTTATCGTGAGCTTGCGGAAGAGGCGTATGACGGCCAATGCCGAAGATAAACAGCTCCTACTCAGATCTTCTTCTCTGGCAAGATCCGATTGTTCCAGCGTATACCAACTGCTACTCACAGTCGCAACTATGGATTCTGGACTTTTGGGAGAATTTGCCTTATGTAGATCAACACCTATAGCGGCCATGTCGCAATGTCGATCAACGAAGACTGGAACGTCTGCGAATGCGGCAGCTCGATAGAGCTTGATTCGAGCGCTATGAACAGCGATGCGGGAGATTGTATTCCAGTTGTCGATAGCCTTGGTATCAGAGCTTTGTGGCAAGCTGATAGTGTGTGGCTGGTCAATATCATGAACGCATGACGCGAGTGTTTCCTCAAGCATCTTAAATGACTCAATTCCCTCCTCGATTTCGGTCCGGGTAGAAACAGTGAGATGTAGGGATTGGGCGCGAAGTAATGACCTCCAGGTTCCGAATACAGCCTCACAGTGCGGGTAGGGCGTTCTGAGGCATGGATCATTGACCCTTATCAATGGCGGAAGTGCATGCATGATTGAAAGCTGATTGGCGAAGTATGTAATCATCCACCAAGACCGTCGCACAGCTTCGGGGGCACTGGGCCCAGAATTATGTAGGTCTGCATCCATAGCAGCTGCTATAGCAGAAGCTAGGTGCTTGCGAGTTTTGCTGATGTTGCCTCGATGACAGTATTCATACAAAGCACTAAAGAAGAGAGCAAGAATGCCTTCCAGATTTGGTGAGATATCCGGATGTAATCTCGGTCTGGGAGGTAGGCTGTCCGTTTCCATATCATCATCTAACTTCTGCAAAGCTGACTTGGATAACGCATGAGCGAGTTCGCATCGGCTTGACGTGTCGGACACTTCCTGCCTTGCCTCATAGGATGGGACCATAGCCAAGAGTGCAGCAATAGCAAGAGTGAGCGGAGAGGTCATCTCTCTAAGGTTTTGACTCTGCAGATCAGGCATTGAATGAGGTTGAGCATGCGGATGTGGAGCGACAGCTGGTGGCAGAACCGGGAAACATGGATGAATGAAAGTGTAGTATGCGTCTAACCTAGAATCTATCAGTGATCGAACGTACGGGTGACCGAAGAAAGGCGCATTCGACTCACACATCGGCTTCGGTCCGATAGCTTCGAGTTCCATCTGGAACGGGATTGCTCGGGACGACTTCGTCTCCTGGTTGGCCATGGTGAATACCAAACATGGATGGTGTCCTGTCTATAGCATAAGTCGGATAAGCTTCCTCAAGAAACAATTGACTAGTGCCGACAGTTTGTGGAGAAGAACGGTAACCGGCCTGCTCAGCAGGCGCTGTTCGAGGTTTACAGCCTCTGCGGCTGGGCCGAAAGGTGCATTCTCTGCCCCTTGTAACGCACTGCTTGAAGTCAGACGCTGACTGTAGTCAAAATATAGAGACCTCTTACATTATCACATGGGTACTGGCCGTTACAGCGAGTTTTACATGCCCGACTGCCATTACATGTCAGTGTCGTCAACGTACACAAACAGTTGTGGACAGATACCAAGCCAGGCATGCAGCCTTTACAGGGGGGAGCTCTAGACGGCCACGCATTGCCTACTATGTTAAGCGCCGTCGGTTACCAGATTTCCACTTTCGCGAATGGTCGAGTGAGTGCTGGTTAAGAAATGAGGTATCTGCTGAACGCCGGTGGCGAACGGAACGGCGTTTACCTAAGCGGTGATCGCCGAAACGCCGCCCCACTTCTCTTAGGGGGCTAGTCAACCTTTCGTGTCATTCGGCCTCTCAGTTGCACAACCAGTTTCTGCAGCTAGCGTTCTTGAAGGCCGAATGCAGGGCTACGAATTGTACGGTCACAACTAGAATGCCTGAAAGCTTTGTCAGGTAAGTTTGCGTGAAAAGCCAGCACTATGTCAGTATCTCAGCAGCACACATAAATACAGAGCGAATTGCCGGCAGCTCTCTCAGGGCATCAAGTCAAATTCTCTTTCCGTGCAAAGAAACCATCCTTCCAAGTTACACTATACCTTATCACACTCAAAATGGCAACATCAACTATGAAGCAGTGGACCGTGGAGGGCGGAACTGGCTTTGAAAGCCTCACCTTGAACAATGACGTGGCCGTTCCCCAGCTGGGCGACAAACAAGTCTTAGTGAAACGTGCGGCTTCAAATTTGTAGTAGGCCAGGCCTCAGGCTGACATGATCTAGTCCATGCTGCTTCACTCAACTATCGTGACCTCGCTATCGCCAGGGTAATATATACTCCAGACTCAATCCAGTCATATGATCCTAACAGTTCTCAGAACGAGTTCCCTTTCGGCTTCACAGATGGTGTAATCCCCGGATCAGATGGCGCTGGGGTGGTTGAAGCAGTTGGCTCACGCGTCACTCGCTTAAAGGCGGGAGGTATGCAACAAACTGGATGAGCTGGCTTCCGCTGCGAGCCCTCGTAGCAGCCTACCTCATCGTTTTCCTTTTCCACAAAGTGCCTCCACTGACATTGAAGCAGACAAGGTCTTGACCATGTTCAACCAAGGGCACCAGGCTGGTTCCCTAGATGCTGCATCTTTCAAAACCGGTCTAGGCGGATTCGTCGACGGTACGCTCCGCGAGTACGGTGCCTTCGATGAGACAGGCCTAGTCGCGATACCTGCAAACCTCAACTGGCAGGAAGCAAGCACCCTCCCATGCGCTGGTCTTACAGCATGGAACGCGCTTTATGGTCTCGAAAGTCGAGCTCTGAAGCCGGGCGATGTTGTTCTGACTCAAGGAACTGGCGGTGTCAGCCTTTTCGCTATCCAGGTGCGTAGATCGCGACTGATTTGCTTCAACATCTGATCTTCGGTTACAGTTTGCCAAAGCCGCAGGCGCAACAGTCATTGCAACAACTTCCTCGAATGCCAAAGCAAAGCTATTGGAGCAATTGGGTGCTGATCACATCATAAACTACCGCGAAACTCCCAACTGGGGCGAGCAAGCCAAGGCATTGACGTGCGACAGAACTGGTGTGCAACACATCATCGAAGTCGGCGGACCCGCCACCATTGCTCAGTCGCTCAAAGCCGTCGCCATCGATAGTGTAATATCTATTATTGGCTTTATTGGTGGCTCATCTAAGGAGCAGCCGACATTCTTGGATTGTTTGAGTAACCTGTGCACAGTAAGAGGCCTTCTTGTTGGCTCTCGCATGCAGTTTGAGGACATGAACAAGGCTATCGAAGCTAACAATATTCATCCTATTGTTGACAAACAGGAGTTCAATCTGGAACAGTTGAAAGAGGCCTATCAGTACATGTTCGACCAAAAGAACCTCGGAAAGGTTACTATCAAGATCGCATAGCATGCTGTATGGCTTATTGAAGGTGGAAAAGGGAGGCAAGCATCCAGGTACTATTTCACATAGTACTTTGGAAGTTCCACGGGGTCTTCAACAGTCTACATAGAACAATTGAGATCAACGTATCGCTATACATATATGTATTCTCGAACATGAGGTTCAGGTGCATGCTAGTCAGACCTCTCGAGACACTCGCTACACAGTGGCCCCAACGCTCGGCTCTTGGCGCGATCCCAAATTGAAATAGCGTCCTTTATGAGATAGCCAACTTCGATATAGCTATTCCAGTAAGCAAGCCGTTCACGTTCAATTTCCACCATAACCACAACTCCTTGATCGGGGTACGGTCTCGATGTCGAAACGTCCTCCCTTGCGCTTTCTGTGGCACGAAACTCAGCTGCTCTCCTTCCGAAAAGCGCCCGACATGGTCTACGCAACGATCTATCGACATCTCTAGGCATCTCGTGTACAGACTTTCCTCATTATCTCCTGGCAAGATAGGTGGGAAGACCTTCTCCAGGACGTCACCACCGTCCAAACTCGATGTCAGCTGATGTAGCGTTGATGCGACCTTATCGACTGCGCCATCGTAGAGTGCAAAGAAGATGCAGTGGTTTCCCTTGTACTCAGGAAGATGGCCTGTGTGCATATTGATCATCAGCCCCGCACGCGCGGTCAGCTTCTTGCCGATATATTTTGTGCCTGAAACAATGGTCAGCTCGGGCTGCCACTCTTCCACTGCGTCCCATACGTCACGACAGTTGACGCTCTCGACAACGAGGTTCGGTTCTGGTGATAGATGATCCTGCGGCATCAGACGATCAAAGTACGCCTTGCGCTGGCGGTCGTGACCGAAGACCTGGCGGCGAAGCCCGTGATATTTCTGCCAGAACGCGTCAACGATGCGACGCTTCTTCAACAGCTGGTGGAATTGCCCATAGCTTGTTTCCTGGATGCAATGGTAGCCAGGAAAGGTTTGATCGAGACGGTAGCGGAGGTAACGGTGCTGAGGACCATCCGAGCAGAGTAGGAGCAGTTTCAATGGCTCTCGCTTCTTCGTATTCAAACTATCCTGGAGCCTCAAACTGCTACATGGCGCTTGCAAATCAATGGTCTTGGTGAAGGGGAGTCTTCCACGGTCAGGGTGAAATAGCACATGAATGGGATCTTCCTCGCCTATCAGTGATCGCAACACTGCACGTCCTACAGCAGGAGCCTGTGCGAAGCCACCCGTGTTGTTACCACCAGTAATGATCAGCTGACCACCACCAGCGGTAGGGACTCTTTCGAAAAGGCCAAGGCCTGTAGGTGTGAAAGGCCGCACACAGAACTTACGGTATCCGCCCGGGTAGAAGGCCATAGGGCCACGTTTACTTGCTGCAGCATAACTTTGCGGAAAGTAAATTCGTGCAACCTCCTCAAGCTCGGCGTATAGAGCATCCATCTCTGCTGAGTCTGGTGCTGGGCGATCTAGACCGACGTAACCGTATCCACCCCCAAAGATGAGAATGTCTTCACCAGTCTCTGCATCATTGGCAACGGTGATGTTGATGTCTTCTACCTTGTGGCCACGTCGATGAATTTTCATGGAATTCTGCATTTTCGGGTTCAGATTGGGAATCTGCAACCATATCCCTAGAACGCCATGAACAAGATCCTCCGAGGCTGTCCCATTCAACAGTTCATGCTTTGTTGTACCAGGACTTATGACGAAGTGATCCGCTTTCAAGTCTCCCTTCTCTGACTTCAGCATGGTGACTTCGCCTTCAGAATTGCGCTGGATGCTCTGGACTTTGCAATCCCACAGGAATTTCACGCCCAGGGTAGCGACGTGACTTATCAACTTATCCATGAATAGGTGGACGTTCACTGTGAATCCATCCACGATGATGCCTCCTGCAAGATGATTGGTTTCGGCGGCGGGACGAAAGCTGGGATATTGCTCCAGGAATTCCTCGGGACTAGGAGCTTGGAGAAGCGCACCAAGTCTACCATTCAGACTAATGGATGATTCCAAGGCGACTGGCTCTGTATACATGCGTATAATGTCCTTGTGGAAGCCAACGCCACTGAACAGTTGCGGGTAGATGTTCATAAGTTCTTCCCAGATCTTCCCGGACTCACAGTTCACCTCATGGATATTCTTCTTGAAAGTCCCCGCCATCCAACCCGGAATGCGTTCAAAAGCCTCGACCCAGGCTTGTTCTTTGCTAGAAAAATCTTTTGGTGACTTCACGCTCCATCCGCCATTGCGGACAGTATTCCGGAATATGGGCTGCATGTCCCGGTATATATCGCTGCCTTGCTCATTGTAATTGTCGGCTTCAGTGTTGGTGAACATGCGAGCGTTATGACCGCCGCTTGTAACGCCTAGCCGCGCCCAATCCTTGGGTTGGCAAAAGCGAGGGTCTGGCCCTTGGTCGACGACTCGAATCTGGTAGCCACGCACAGCTAAGAAATGTGCGGTCATCAGATTCATGATACCCGCCCCGACGAGCAGGACAGTATCCTTCCCAGACTGGGAGTCCATCTTATTGCCAAGAACTTTTCGGCTTCCGACATTGGCGCGGGCTCGGGCATAGAGCATCTCTGCGTCTCGGAGCACTGATACCTCCCATTCTTTCGTTGAATCGTTTGGCATTCGCAGAGAGAATTCGGCCATCTGAGCCACACGGCCGTTAGCGTGTTTCTGCAGGCGAGGAATGCTAGTGGCGTCTCGCACTAGCATCGACTTGGGTATATGGCAAGCTTGGGCGAGCCAGCTATCCATGAGATCACCCGTCACCTCTTCGCCATCGCATATCCATACGTCGAATGGCTCTCCACTGGTAAACGGAATAGAAAGACCAGAGCTAGTATCTTCGAAGATAGCATAGCTGGAATGGTCCGTCCCGGAACAGATAGAGGGAAGTCTGGTAGTAAGAAGAAACTTCATGGTGAGTGCCGTAGGTGCTTGATGTGCAAGATCGTCAACAAGAGAAATAGAGGTGAGATACTCTAGTCTTGACCGGTTATCGAGACAGTTCGCAATCTTCTAGCTCGGCATATATAGCATAATCGCGGAAAATTGAGAAACCGTTCACACCCACTCCAACCCCGTTTCGTGAACGCAACTTTCTTTGCATCTAAGCGAAGCTGTACAACTGGGCACCATACTATGCATCTCTAAGTCGGTGTGAAAGGTAGATCACATGACACCAACGAAGCTATCGAATCAGTCGTCAAGCTTCCTGCCGATACAGCCACAAGGTGTTGTATACAATCCCTACTGCATGTGGGTCTGCCTCCACACTGTAACAGTGAGTGTAGATGGACTACCAGTATCTAGAGGCTAACCCTTTCTTTTCTTGACGATGACAGCCAGCGCTTGGCTAGATCCGGTCAATGGGTTTTGTGTGAAACGGTGTTCGTATCTGCATTAGGTGTAACCACAATGGCTAGTGAGGCTGCCTTAGCTTCCTGCGGCTTTTTATGAAGGATGACCACGACGAGGCAGCGTAGCTGCCGTACACGAATGAGAGACGAGATGAGAAAAGCGGGGCCTCGCTACCCTGCTGCTACACGAATGGCTTGATACGATTGGCTGGGAGCTAAAGCGAGCCACGAACAAAAATTCCAAGGAATTGCTGGAGGTACACCTCCAACGCGATCCACGATATCTCCAATGGGCGGGCAATGCCCATTGGGAAGTTGAATCACGACCTTGGTCGTGATCCAGCATTTCTGGCTCAGGTAGCGAACCTTCCTGCGGCTTACCGAAATCTAACGCCGGGCTCGGCCCGGCGGGTAGAACCGGGCATCAGGAACGAGTGGCTTCGCTCCACTTGTTATGATAGACCCTCGGCAACAAGGGAAGTGTAGTTCCCCCCAGCATGTACTACTACCTACCTGGTGGCCCGCAGTGGTGATCGATACTGTGCTTCGTACCCTTGGGTAGCAACATTGTAGCAATGCGCCTACTTACAGCAAGATTTCTTGAGTCCCTTGACTGAATCTCTGCTTGAGGATGCCGTTACGTAATGTCAAAGTTCTGGTGGCTGGCAGCCATGCCACCCTGCATGTCGGCTTCTTTCCCGATTTGAACCAAGGTGATCACTGAAGCAAGACAGAATCCCGAGAGTCTGCCTGCACACACGTCCCATCGTCGATACGCTGCTGTCGCCGGTTGGATCATCATCTGCTGGGTTAGGTAGCCTAGATGTCGCGCGTAGTCGCAACGCGCCTTTGCACAGCCGAACCTTGCGTGTACAACTTGGTACCCTACGTGCGGTGCCTACTGCTAGCATTTCAAAAGGCATTTGTTTAAGGCACAACACGGAATTCGCAGGCATGTACCACCCCTAGCTATTTCGGATGAACACTATAGGATCACGCAGCAACTGCATATCTAGCTCTACCGCAACAACACCATTTTCCTGAAACGAATCGTATCTGGAACGCTGCACAACTTCACCGTTTAGTTGACCTAGGCCCAGACGCCCAGGCCCCCCCTTGTCGGAGCCATAACTTTGTTGAACTCATATTCATGCGCACACTGTTATTAGACTATAAGCAGTGAAGATCGCCTGTAGCGCAATTCCACGTTGGTGATCCTATCTGCATACCTGTCGCACGCGCAACACGGCATTCGAATAGGGTGGAGTGTAGGATTCTAAGCAGCTACATCCTCGGCGTGAGACCATCTGCATGCCGCTTATCCGTCGCTTCGTGTAGTCAAGCCATGGCCATGGGATATGTTAAGCTAGGTAGGCAGTAAGAGACTTCTTAGCTTTTTGACGATTGATACGCAGTTCCTGATTTCCAAACCTGCGCCTCATCTCGATCTTGTTCTCCAAGCTGAATTGGCGTGTGTGGTTGGCGAGAGAAGTTTTATACTTCAATTAAGTTTTACTCTCCAAGCGCAACTTACGTCGTCCGACAGACCAAGCAAGTTTGCATCATTGGCACATTGCGACAAGGTACAATACGTTGTAGTTTATTGATCTAGCGCCTGGATCAGCAATTCCAGACAAGGTATTCGTCTTGTGTATGCATGTCATCGTCTGACGCATACCGCGCTTTATCATGCCACGATGGGGTACCCGTGGTCGCCGTTGCGATGCAGCCACTTCAAGCAGGCGCTGCTGATGACTGCACGCCTATGCAATCGATCGCTCATTGCAAAGGACAAGATGTACTTTTTGATTCCTTCTGTAAGCACTTGAGGACAGTTGATGCAATCATGAAGTGGATCTATGTGAACGTGAAGCCGGCAGCTTGACATATCGTGCACACAAATGCATATATCTCTCATAACCAGCGGGCCGAGATTCGCAACCATGTTGCGTTCTAGTCAGTTCAATCACCGGCGTCCGACATGACCCGTCATGTGTTTGGATTGGTGGAAACCGAAGAGCTGGCTCCACACCATTTTTGTTCTTATCCTCAGCCCACTCGTGCTTCTGCTTCTCACACCTCCAGCCGTTGTTGACTTGCTTGTTGACTTGCTTGTTGACATTTCTAGTAAGTATAGCCAAGATGCATCAACAGCGACCGGCACTCGCGTCGCGGTGCGTTATCTGCCGCACAACACGATCACAACGTCATGTAAGTTCATGAAAGTACATTGCTGGAGCAATAGATCACTGATTCTAGCTAAGTTCTTGTCTTTCCTAGCTCCCTAGCTTATATCCGACTCATCTTTACACTCCCGATGCAGCGGCCACATCGCCTGCCATCTCCAACAGAGCATCCTTGTCGCAGAACTCAACCACCTTCTTGACCTTGGACCCATCCTCGTTGAAGTACAAAAACCAAGCAGCCTCAGAGGAATACGTCTTCCCACTGCTCCTGACAAACACATCGGCTTTAGCTGTGAAAGCGGCGCGGCGCGCCTCCACGTCAATGGCCAAGTTGGACATGACGTTATCCTTGAAGTGCAGCACTCTGATATCGTTCCCGAACATGCTTTCAAAAGCGGTGGTGTCGAAGGAAGCGTCTGCCGCAAGTCCGAAAGCCTTCATAACAGTTGCTGGGAGGAAATGACGTGTGCAGTCGGATGTAAGATCGCGATTGATGACTGACGCGTCGCTATGAGCTGCGCCCTCTTCGAATGCCGACAAGAAGGCTCGGGCTGTGATCTCCATCTTCTCTCTGAGATTCGTCGTGGGTGGAACTAGAGCCATGTCGAGGTCGTATGTGGCCGTGTGTTGGATATCGAAGGTTTTGTTCAGGATGCTGTTAGCCAGAAAGTTGATGCAGTGATTGCACATTGAGTTGCGATTGATGCCAGGTTATAGCTCCTGCAGAGTTACAGTATCTACTTCTCTGACAACTCTGCTCTACGGTACTACATGGTGTTTTCTACACCTAACCCCTATTTTGGCATGGTGCTTTACCAACATAACATGTTTACATAACGTTATGTAAAGCAGCATCCGTCGAAGACTTTTGAGTTCTTGGCGAAATTCGTTACGCGATCTACAATTAGCGCAGATGACATTTTCTCCAATTCGAACCTAGTCCGTGTTGACTTCGGGGTCTCCCCGGCCATACTTGCGGTTTAGCTTGGCCCCACCGGATGACATTGTCGCTTCCTCCAGCCTAGCTCGCAGCTAGATGTCCGAGTATTCCCATGTGTCCAGGTACCGAGCCTCATTTCAAGTGATATATCGAGCATTTAGCACTTAATACCTGACATGGCAGACACGCCCATACGGAGCAGCGGTGTAAGCATTCGTCCTGTTCTGCCCCTATGAGAGCGATGGTTTGTAAGTGCCGAGTCCGCGGCGACCCGGCGATGTGTGACTATGTGCAGTGCCTTCACTATATATGTGGTCAGCCTGCCAGCCTGTGAAGCATCTTTCCATCGATACACTTCACAATCACTGAACATCTCACCTATTCATCACAACCGAACCACATTCACCTTTTATATCCAAGTTCATTCTCATTGAAAAATGTCTCCTTACGCTCAGGCCCATGTTTCGCCAAAAGGCCCAGGCGATGCGCGTCCAACAGCTATGCAAATCATCAAGGACGAAAAGGCTGAGAACACACTTAAGGGGGAGGTCATTGTCATTACTGGTACATCGTCTGGCATAGGTATCGAAACTACTCGTGCTCTAGCAGCCACTGGTGCGACCCTCTTTCTTACCGCCCGAAACACAGCGAAGGCTCAATCCGCCCTCGAGGGTATCTTAGAATCTTCACGCATGACCATCGTCGAGATGGACCAGGAGAAACTCCCGTCTGTCCGGGCCGCCGCTGAGACTATCCTTAGCAAGACTTCAAAGATCCATCTCCTTGTCAACAATGCCGGAATCATGGCTATACCAGATCTCCGTTTCACAGCTGATGGGCACGAACTTCAGTTCGGCACAAACCATCTATCACATTTCCTATTCTACAAGCTTCTAGAACCTGCCCTTCTAGCAGCCGCCTCGCCTAGCCTCCCATCCCGCGTCGTCAGCCTCGCATCTTCAGCGCACAACATCTGCGGCATCAATGATTCCGACAACTACAACTTTCAGAAGGGCGACTATCACCCTACCATGGCCTACGGCCAGTCCAAGACGGCGAATATTTACTTGGCTAATGAGATTGAGCGTCGACATGGCGCGCGCCACCTTCACGCCACGAGCGTCCATCCCGGCGTTATCATGACCGCACTCATGCAGCATCTGCCTCCGGATGCTTTCGATGGTCAGGATCACGTATACCCTACAATCAAAAGCGTCGAGCAGGGTGCTGCGACAACGGTGTGGGCCGCCGTTGCTGAGACTTGGAAGAACAGGGGTGGCAAATACTTGGTTGACTGCGCAGAACCGGAACCATACAAGGAAGGCGATGACAAGTACACTGCACTGGGCTACGCCCCATGGGCTTATGATGTAGAGAAGGCACAAAGGTTATGGAAAGACTCGCTCAAGATTGTAGGATTGCCTGATGACGAGTAGTATCTCCGCAGAAACACTGAATCTGATTGTACCTTCTGGTTCTTCATAACATAGGCACAAGACCTTTCTTTACACTAGCGACCAATCTTCCGATGTTCTACTTTCTCTCTTATCGTGGCTTTGCAACAACAAGTATCGCATTCTGGTGGTCATGTTACTTATACCGCGTCATGACGTTTCTAATCCAAAGACAAGTCTTCTATTGCCGGAAGACTTAGAGGCTCTTCCCCTCTCGCCAACCTCCAACGGTTACTCGAGGCAAGCAGATCGTCGCATCCTTGCACTGCCCACGACCACTTCTTCAGAAACTCAGGCGTAGCCTCCCAGTTCTGTTTAACATGAGGCTCTCCCCAGACTATAAGTCCTCTGCGGCCCGCTGTGACCCCATCGTCATCGTTGCCTACCGCTGCGACCGGCTGTTCAGGCGCAGTCTTTGGATCAGACAAAGTGATAGCAGCTGGCGTACCTCGTCGCTCCTTGGTCGGTATATTCCTCATAAGCTCCCCAACAAGATCATCCAACAGATCCCAGTGATCGAGTCGTTCCTCGTGCCTAATGAAATTGTCTCGTAGCGAAGGGAATGGAAAGAGATTGATCCAGGACGAGTGCGTGCGCTCTTGCTGCAAGCGAGTGGGAAATAGCGACGGAGGTATGTTAGGGTTCAAAGGATATATGTTGGTGTCGTCGGTGTAGGGTAAACTGATAGGACAAACAGGACATTCTGTATAAGGCTTGTCGTATGACCAACCTTTGAGAAGCGCATTCAGGGTACGCTTGTTGGAGACGAAAGCTCGAAAAACATTGTATTGGACTAGGTGGAGAAGGTGGTCGGTGGAAAGAGGGAAGATCATGGGCGGGGGATTGAGCGTGGTTGGAACTAAGGTCGAAACGCATAAGAGTGAGTTCCGGAATACGACAGTCCCTCTGGGAGTAGCAGTCGAGTTGACAACATTCGCAACCTTGGTAGTGAGCTCCTTGGTAGCGGACTCCTCAGCATCGATGAGCAAGTCGTCCAGTTCGTCCAGACGCCAGCGGTCAACTTGGAATGGGCGCGAGGCTTGAGCAGAAGCCGCGTTTGGCTTCTTCTTTCGTAGCCCTTTATCGAAATCAGCTCAGCAAAGCGCAGGGTGCTTAAGACCAAACTCACGATGCAATCGTTGGTTCTTCCGATTCTGAACTTTTCTGCGCTGCTTAGTGGCCACGGCTTCGATGTCATTGAGCTGGTGGTCGGCCCTGTTCGCTTGGTTCCCCGAAGAGACCAAGAAGAGTGGGGCAACAAAATGATACATGTTCAGTCGCTTAAAGGCACAAGTTTTGTGCTATGGAATGGCGCGGTTATCTCTTCTGTGGATGTTTTTAGGACGAATTGCGGTGTGTCGAATGCATTGATTATGTGATTATCAACATAGATTGTCCTCACGCTACAGTCGGCCCTTTGTCGTCACGGATCCAAACTAAGATGACCGGGCTCACCCTATCTGAACTAGTGGAAATCCCCACAAACGCTATGGTGGGACACAGGGGCCAGGCTTCCAACAATTCCCATTCGTCATCCACAAAACGCAGCTGAAACTAATGCGCAATCAAAACTTCACGCGATAGCACAACATAACACCATAACGCGTTCCGGGGCGATATTCACTACAACTGCTTACCTTCTGCCTCACCAACCTGGGACAACGGGCCGAAGGGATGCTGCTTGCGCTTGAAGCCAATCTTGACACGTCCAACACGCGACATCTTGTCCTCGAACTGTGTACCTATTCGCAGCACGGTTTCTCGGTACATCGTTGCTGTAGTCCAGTCGTAGGAGCAACCAATGATGCGCTTCATACCGCCCTCAGAGCCGGCCATGAGGAAACACACGGGTGGGCGTTCGGCAAGGAAGAGAGTCGCAGTCATGTTGCCTATGACAAATTAGTATTCTCTTCGCGCTGCTCATGTTACCACTAGCACTCACCGGTATCTACGAGCGTGAAGACGCGCTGCTCTCCAGGCCCAGCTGATTTCGCTCGTTGTACAAGAGCTGCAACGGCAGGATCGGTTGTTGGATCGATAGGAACACATTCGCCATGAACATTGCGCTCGTGCCTGGAAAGTGGACTTGCCGCTGCCTACAGGTGCGAGAACAGAATCAGTACAACGTTATGGATGGAATGAGAGCGAACATACCGTCCATTTCATGCGCCCTAGTCTACCACCAAAGATCTGGGTCTCAATTGTTTCCAGGTCCATGTAGCCCTCAAAGCCAAAAAACCAGCATTGTTGCTCCCAAAACTTGCCAAGATAGAGCAAGCGAAGCAACCATGGCGATAAGCCCATCATTAGTAGTGAATAGATGAGCAAAAAGGCGCCGATGGCGCGCAATATCGAGGTAGCGAAAGGGATAGAGAGGAGTGCAATAGCAACGATGAACACGACACCGCTG
Organism: Alternaria arborescens; assembly: GCF_004154835.1. Taxonomy (NCBI): domain Eukaryota; kingdom Fungi; phylum Ascomycota; class Dothideomycetes; order Pleosporales; family Pleosporaceae; genus Alternaria; species Alternaria arborescens. The sequence goes on along the minus strand of NW_021167898.1, from coordinate 42,002 downwards.
AGACGCAGCATTAACTTCGCGATCATACGTTTCCACGAGTCGCGCCGAGTGTGAGCGACTGGTGTGAACGACTTCCACCGTACATTTGCGGCACGGCAACCGTCAAGGATGATGCTATCGTCTTCACCAACACCAGCAATACCGACATCTTGAGGCAATATGTCCCAGAGCTTGGCATTGTAGGCATCGTCCATCGAATGCCACGGTTGGTCCGGCGTCTTCGGCAGCATGCATATTAGACGCTCCAGTAGCTGATCGCTACCGTTCGCGAGGGAGAGACTATGGGGTATCAGTGATAGGATATGCGAATGCACTTGCTGTTTTACATACCGCGCGAATGCTTGAAACGCAGAGTCCGTACGATCGATCTGTGGCCTGACACGAAGCAAGCCCATCAAAGCGTAGCTATGATCGCCAGGAAGATACTCTCCAGTCTGGCGTTTGTGCAGGCACTCGAGAGCAAGCGTGACGAGCTCAAGCTGGCTCAAGATCAGATTTCCTTCGTAGTGGTCGATAAGCTGTCGGGCGACATGAGCGTCGTCGTGCCAGACTTGAGCAGCGAACTGGTTCTTTGCGACCAGAAGTGGCTGCGATAGATCGCTGTCACGCACGTAGACTTTGATCATCTCACCAGCAGGAGCTAGGAGAACTTCCGGAAAAGTCCACACCCGGCTACCCCATTGTTGGAGCATAAGATCAGGTGTGTTGATCTCGTACCTGTTGTTTGCCGGAGCTGCGATTGCGATCACGAGGGACTGCGCGCCTCGAATGACATCGCATATACGGTACACGTCCTCCTCGAGTTGGTTGTCAGGCATACAAGAACATCCGACCCAGTATGCAATGACACCCGCGTTGCGCGCCGCGGCGTCGGCAATCTCATGTAAGACCCTAAAATCATCGGGCGTGTTGAACTGCTCGGCGGTGTATGCGATAAAGACATATGATAGACTGTGACCGTTTTGTTGTGCCAGCCTGGAGATGTCAGAGGTTTACTGGTGGCATGTGCCTTGTCGACTTACCAATCTTCGACCTTGATGATCATCGCCGGCTTACCTTGCTCGCGCAAAAAGCAGAGATATCTGGGACGTAAGACACGCTCAGAGATAGGGTTGGCCTCACTCGACGCGAGACCTTTGGGTTTATGCATTTCGATCGCGTTTTTGGCAACTTTTGGGTACCCAAAGTACTGATACGGCACGGGATCGTAGTTGCCCCCATTTCGTGAAGGTATCTCAGCAGGGCTTGGACTAGAGATCTGAACTACCATTAGTCTTGTCTCATAGCCAAGAAGAGAGTCAACTTGCAAATATCGTGATGATACACGATGCGATGAACCATTTGAGGCAAAGCATAGGGTAATCTTCACTAGAAATCTTCCCATTGAGCCGCGCAAATTCAATGTGTTTGAAGGGCCAGTTAGCCAGTCGCATATAAACTGGCGCAATATTGCGAATGAATGTTCTCCGATACGTAGATCCCGTGTTGTTTTCGAAGATATCGTCGACCGCTTGTACAACGAGCTTAGAAACCTGGCCATCCCAGGATGAGATGTATCGATCATCATAGTCGCCCGTCCATTCGCGATCAAAGCAGTCGCGGTGACGGTGTTGACCAAGCTTCTGATACCCAAGTCCTGGCTTGCGATAGAAGTTCGGAAATCCCCATTTCACCGTAGTAATGGGTGAGAAGATGTACGAATATCCTTTCAGCTCTATCGGGCCGTTGCGCTGCGTCATTTCAGCCGATGAATGATGGAAGAGGATCGGTCAACTAACCACTACGGACGAGAAACCTGGTTGTTTTTCATTTGCTCCGTTGTCACCTTGGTACGGAGCAGCATGTTCATATGGCGCGATCTCGCGAACTGATGCTTGAGCGTCATTCGCGACCATGGTGATGGTAATGTCGACCTATTTACTTGAAACAAGCACACAGCTGAGTGATGAACCCTGGCTGGTTGCTTGCGGCTTGCGGCGAAGGTTGATGATACTGTTGATAAGGCTGGTAGTAGTTTGTGGCTTGTGTCTTTACTGCTATCAGGGTAATGACTAAGAACAGGAAGAAGGATACGTACTTGGGGTGAGAATGTCGGCTTTAGTTGTGATACTGGTTGATGCTGCACTACAACGACAGGCTTTGTGGGATTGTTTGGATCGTAAGCACCTCCACCACAGTGATGTAACTGGGTCTGATAAGAATTGTCAGATCGAGAGAGTAATGTAGAAGGTTGATGGCGAACTAACTGGATAGAATTGTTGCGACGAGGGTACTTGTATAGAAGTGTTACTGTTGGGATCGAAGCCGCCGCCGTGTTTGCCAGAGAGATTGGAGGGGTAAGCCTGATGGGTGTTAGTAAAGCCAATAAAGGTTCCAGAGGTCGTAGAGTCTTTATACCATTCGATTCTCTATCAGATACAGCCGCAGTGAATCTGAGACTAAGTTTGAATTCAACTTCGGCGGACGATAGTGTATGGTACTCTCATATTTAGCTTGCTGTTTGGACTAATGCTCGATTAGTACGAGGGTGTAGCGTCCGTTCGAATGCGCAGATATCTACAACAATTGCTTTTGGGTGTACTCTCGACTTCAGCCCGCGCAGAGGATGTTTCCATTGGTCGCTTCGTATTGCCTGATCACTCCACTCTCCCCATCGAGGCATTGTGGCGTTAGAGACAGGCTCTGTAGGACAAGGTACGAATCGAGAGGGTCGAGACCACGACAATGTAACATCCAGTACTATGCGGCGAAGGGAAACTTTGGGGGCTATTTTGGCATGTGATCTGCAACGTGTTGACCTTGGCAGCGTTGCTGCAGTGTGCGCCTCCAGTAGTTCTACATCTTCGGCTACCCTAGTCAGTTAAGATTGTTCGGCGAGACTTTCATGCCTGCGCCATGCAGGGAATGGTTCTCCATGTGACAGTATGAAGCGAACAGCGAGCGCTACAACTGTGCGCCTTTTGCCTTCGGCATTGATGCAAGCTGGTATGGACAGCTCTCTTAGGAGTTTAGCTGTATCAACATAAAGCCGCGTCCACACCACTACGTAACTCGTATTCGAAAGGTGATATCGATAAGCCACAGAATTCATGCGCGGATACAGCCGGCGTAGTGGAGTAAATGCTGTTCTGGTGCTGAACGGATGCGACAGGTCGCGACCTCGTGTACAGTACCACTTGGAGGGGTTCGATGTTTACCAGCTGCCACCTTGGCGTTTTCAGCCTTGCGCCACCAATTAAGCGTAACGCTGACGGCTCATCCCGATAGGTCCGCTCGGACTTTTTCTCTCAGCTCTCGAAATTGCATGTCCACTTTTGGCCAGAGCTGGAAAATGCCAAGCACTGAACCGCTGGCCTGTGGTCTCATGGCCCGAATTTTGGAGCCCGAATTCCGCCTGACATGGTACACGGCTATGGTCGAAACTTGTGGCGCTGGACTCGACCTTTTTGGTGACTAGGGAAGACGGGGCAGCAGTGGCCTTGGATAGTGCATGAGGTGAGCGATGGCTTTCGAGTGTGCGAGCTGTCGCTATCGGTACAGTATCGCTGTAATGCGAGCGTGCGACATCTTCCCAGCCATCCTCACAGACCGACTGTTCGCACGTTTGATCCAGCAAACCATCTTCAACAGGACCACGCCGAAACATGAGCTCTTTCAGAAGTTTGACTGCCGATCGCAAGCCTTTGGATGAATTTGAAAGAAGAGCTTCATTATTCGCGGCGACCCAGCGGGGTGCGACAAGTACTGGCATAACACTGGACCTGTTCGAATGGCGCGAAAATGCCGCCCAAGGTGTTGATCAGTGTAATCTGAAGTCTGTGCAAGAGCTCGAGTCGAAAAGCGAGGGAGCTGTCCGTGTGATGTGAGAATGTCCGTTAGCCATAACGTAGTTGCTGACAATGTTAGCTTTGCACCCCGGGATACGCCTGCACCAGGGACAACTGAAGCGCTGGTTGAGCTTTTCGATACATGCAGTATTCCAAGCGCATTCGTCGATGAGAGCTTACGAGCTGTTTCGCAGTCGTTTGCAGCGCGAGAAGATCTGGATGGCTCGATGTGCATATGGTTTCACCTTTTGTGCAATACGCTTGCTATACCCGAGAACACGACCGCGCCCGCCGAAGTAGCTGAAGGTCGGCAGACGGTAGAGCCTCCGAGTCGAACACACTTCACCTGGTTGAAGCCAGGTATTGTGCTGAGAATCAGAAAGCCATCAACGACATTGCCAAAGCCAGTACGAACGTCGACATCAGATAGTGATAATACCTTGGCCGCTATACCGAGCAAAGCCAGGGTAGAGCTGGTATGTTTTGGTGCTCCTAGCACACTGCATGATAGAATCCGAGCACTTATAGCGTCAACCACGTGCGATGAATTACTCAACGATCCGTATGTATTGCTAGAGATTATGTTTGAGGAGATGTATAAGATCCTGGACTGGACTGCCTGGGCCATAGCTGACACGTTTGGGCCCTTGGAAACGGTATATCGAACCTCTCCAGTCTACTATGTATTACCATTCATGCTAATGTTCTGTTAGCAAATCTCGGGAATCGCGAGCAAACCGGGGAAAGCAGCTGAGGAATTGCCGAAACACTTCTTCACGGAACTGCACACCCTCACGAAACATACATTGTATCTGCGTGAGAATTGCGAAGCAGCCTTGGCTACCCTGAACGATCTTTATAGCCATCACAAGGTAGTGACAGGCGAAAGTCCAGAGATGCCGCAAAGGCATACTCGGCAGGCACTCAAATACAGAAAGACCCTGTTCGAGTCGACGCAGCGACGGCTTGCAAGTCTGAATGCGAGGCTTTCGAACATCATCGAGATGTCGTTCAACATCGTCACGCAGGGTGACAGCAAGTTGATGCAGTCGGAGAATCAAAGTATGAAGACTATTGCGGTGATGACGCTTGTGTTCATGCCGCTAGGCACGGTCGCTTCGATCTTCGGTAGCCAGTTCATGAAACTTCAGGATGAACGACCGTATCGCCTTACGGTGTCGCGCGACTTCTGGTTGATGTGGGTTATTGCGATCCCTTTGACCGCAGTGGTCTTGACCAGTAAGTGCAATACTGATGCAGGTCTTTCTCGCGGATACGCTAACATGGTGTGCCATTGATCAGTCTGGCGGGTATGGTACGCAGAAGCAAAAGCAAGATTGGTAGACGGAGTGGAGAAGGGCGGACATGGCTATATGGGATGGAAGACATTATTGCGCAGAGTCAAGGCGAAGAAGGGCACGTTGGATGCATGAGCACACGCGTGCGTCTGAGCAAAAATCGATGACGTAAGGATGGTGGGGCGGCTTCGGGCGACGCTTATGGTTCCCGTTGGCGTTCCTGACTAGAACACCAAACCACGAACTCAATGCATGCTGCGAAACCATAGACAAGCGTCATGGGTCATACCTGTCCGTCGAAATCCTTTACGGTTGCATTGCGATACCCGGGTAGCTTGATGGATGCGAGCTTTCCGCTCCAGACCGTTGCGCGTCTCATAGCAAGTTGGAGCCATACTGATGTCCCAAATCTGCATCACTTCACTCTTGAAGCAACCCATGCCCAAGGTATGAAATCGAACAGTTATTGTTACATCTATTTCATCAACATTCTTTAGAGAAGATATCATTTCTCACGGACCAGCATCAATGAGTGCGTGACTACCATACCTAGTGCGGCGATCACAAGGCATACGGAAGCAATATCCGCATGCACGATACGGCACGCGATCGGATTGCTCGCCGTCAACACGGCCAAGATCCTCTGTTACCGGTGACTAATGTGTCAATATCAGAAACGTAGCTCTGTCTCAATTGATTCAGTATTATCACGATGATGCCATGGTGATCAGTCAATTTGTGCGACAGGTGTACGATTGGTGAGGTCCAAACCTTGAGCAGAGCACTCGAGTCATTCTTTCCCATGTCTTGATGAGCTCAGATTGCCACATTCGCCGTCGGTGTCGCAGCACATAGAAAGGTAGAGGCAGCCGTTACGCCCAGCCAAGGCGTGCCAATCAAGAGATTAGAGAACGATAGGACTGATATCAAGTAGAGGCGCGGGACGGAACTCTCCAACGCTGTTGCCAAGACGAGCATGGCCACCCCCTACGGTCGCATTTGATTCCGAGCAACATAACATGCTATAACAACTGCTGAGACGATATGCGGAGTCGGAATCAAAGATGACCGGCCCGATAGTGCTGCCGCAAGTGCCTGGATGAGTAATCACAAGATTTGCTCAACGGAACTATCACGATGCCCAACTCAGCTCTGCGAGTTTCAGGATAGGACCAGTTCTAAGATGAGAGAATTTGTTCTGCTCATGTCAGTCGAGGTCACGTGCTTCCAGCATCTGAGACATCATTCTGTGCATGAATACGAGATCTGGATCGCTTCTCAAGGGTTCATCTCCGCAGCACCGGACTAAACCCCACTGCCTCCCCACATTCACACACTCCCCACATCCTGCTACAAGTCGTAGTGACGCGAATTCCAGTGCGGTAGTACGCGAACGTTAAAGTTTCCTAGTGGGTTGGCACGGAGCCTTGCCTAGACAGACCAGGTCGCACGGGTCCAATTGAATCACCAACAACTACCACAAATATCCGCGAATACCTCCGAGATGCGGTCCATATCTCATGCAATACTTGGCGCCCATCGTAGACAAACATGGCAATAAGTAATCTGTACTGTTCCTCATTAAACAGCTGTCGTAGCACAATATTGACTCTGCTACACGTTCTGGTCTTCTACTTTCCCGCCTGTCACCAACTATATTTCACTCTTTGCAAAAATGCGTATCTCATCAGCACTCAGCATCGCAGCATCATTGGGCTGTGTAGCTGCTCAAAATCCCATTGTGGGGTTCAACTCTGGCGCCTCCGACGACCAGGGTAATCCTAAGACACAGGAAGACTTCGAGCGTGAGTTCAGAACTGCGCAGAATCTGGAAGGTGCACCTGATGGAATTAACACCATCCGCTTGTATTCCAATGTCCAATGGGAAACCCAGGATACACCAATCACTGCATTATCGGCTGCAGTTGCGACGAACACAAGCCTTCTTCTAGGTATCTGGGCTTCGGGGACCGACAGGATTGATAATGAACTCAATGCACTTGAAGCAGCTCTTGAAGAGCATGGCTCAGATCTGGCGGATCTGGTCGTGGGTATCTCTGTGGGTAGCGAGGACCTCTATCGAGCCTCAAAATCTGGTGAGAGGAATGACGCCGGAATCGGAAACGGACCGGATACCATCGTGCGCTTCATCAGGGAGGCTCGCGCGCGTCTGAACAACACGGCGCTCGCAGACAAGCCTTACACTCACGTCGACGCCTGGGACGCCTGGGTGAACAGCTCCAACGCCGCGGTTGTTGATGAGGTCGATTTCGTTTCCGTCAACATCTTTCCTTTCTATGTGGACCCTGTCGACAACAGCATTGAGAATGCAGCTGCTATTTTCAATGGCGCCTTGACTGCCACAGAGCGTGCTGTTGGCGACAAAGACGTTTGGATCACAGAAACTGGTTGGCCATACAGTGGCCCAGCGTGGGCTAAAGCTGAGGTGAGTTGCGCCTACATAAGACATATGGGAGACGTGTACTAACTTGGTAACCTTTCTGTAGTCTACTGTCGACAATGCTGCTACATATTGGCGAGAAATCGGTTGCCGACTCTTTGGTAGAGAAAACGTCTTTTGGTACACCCTTCGCGATGCCAATCCAGCGAACGAAGTCAAGTTCGCCGTCACCGACGATCTAAGCACCACTCCTCGCTGGAACCTCACCTGCCCTGCAGGCAGCGCGAACTCTTCATTCCCTGCTCCCATCGACGTTGTATCAGCCGTCAACAATGCTACTGCGACTGGTGCAGGGACCTTTACTTCCGTGTCGTGGATCAACTCAATCGCTATGGCAATATCTATGCTCGGTGCTCTTGCCGCTTGAACTTTGTAGATCCCACAGCTGTCCTGAGTATCCGGACATCTTGTTCAAATTCTTCCTTACTAGTTTGATTACAATTTTATAGATATCGATGTTTGATCTTTGAGTCTGTGCATCTGTGCCGTTGCCAATTTCCATCTTTACCTGGTCAAAAGCAGATGGAACAGGATTCTACTGCGTAAAGTGAACCTCCCTTGCCGTTGTGAGAATGTGATGCGCGATGCGACGGCGCCTACCTCGACATGTGGCAGGTCCTCACAACCACCTGCACCTCTTTCCGCGCCATCAACACAACATCCCCGAGGTGCAACGCCCAACACTGCACCGCTCAACGCTTACATCGCTACCCTAGGAAGAAAATTATTAACTCTCACCTCTGTCGATATCACATCATTTCCGTCTTTCGCTTACCTGCCGTCGCAATTCCAGCTTGAGCCATACAGGCAACAGCGTCTCACGACGGCGTACAGAGGAGGGCACTACGAGCTCTCTTTACCGCCCGCAACATTCACTCAAAGACAACACTGAGATATTGGAAGTTTCTTGGTCCAGGATGCAGTCACAACAAGATCCAGAAGGTCCTCCAGTGACTGATCAGAGCGCGCAGCTGACGCAATCCCCAAATGCGGCCTCACCTACACCCGATGGTTGTTGTACGACTGAACAGGAGCAAACTCACTCCGGCCAATTTAACACGATTCTTCCCGAGTCAGCACAAGGACGAGCCCCAGAAGGATATGAAGTTTGTCGGGCGGAATCGCAAGAGCATTCGAATGGTGCACCTGCAAGTAATCCACACGCTATCGATACGAGCGGTCAACACTCCCACTACAGGAATAGAGCAACGGGTTCATCCTCGGCCGATCTTCTTCTACCATCTCATGCGGAACCTCAATCAGTGTCGAGCGGTCCTACGGTCGCTAGACCCAGCACGACGACGACGGCCGAATCGGCAGATCAACACGTACCCCGAGACGACGAACGTAGCACTCAGCCTTCCACAATACAACCGAGCACGAATCTCGCAAGTCATTCTGAAGTCCCCCTCACTATGATACAATACATCACACAAAGTCCGCAGCCGGCATGGAACTCACTGAGCCTAGCAGGCCTCTCGATCGATGACAGGGCTAGTCATTTCACCACACGATTTACCACACCAGACGCAACGCCAGAACAACGTGAGACATGGAACGACCCAATTTTCACCGACCTCCATCCGAACGCCAGGGCCATGTATCTCGCTATGACATCTGCCTGTCCAGATGCAGCGCCTCCTCATCATCCGCTCTGGAACCACCCGTTTCTTGCGCAACTCCCGTATAGGCGCAGGGCCTTCGCCATCGCTGCAGACATGACATCATATCTTATGCAAAGAGAATGGGAACAGAATGACCTACGAAATGCGGCGGAGCAGAGAAGTGCTCTCTGGCCGGTTCGATACGGTGACATCTATGATAAGCTCAATGAATCCACGATTTCATATCGAGTCGACGAACTGCTACGGCCTTACCTTGACGAGCGCCGCGACTTCGTCCGCATGACTGATCGCATGCTTCTCCAAGCTCGACAAGCACGCGCAATAGCGCTCTTGGATACCACCGCCATGGACGAAGAGATCGTGCATCGCACACAAAGCAAATTGCGACGGCAGGGATGTCGACGCGACGGATTGGAACGTGGAACTACAGACACAGAAGATGGTGAAGCTCCTGTAAGGTGGACAAGAGGCATTCATGAACCTTTACATACGTTTCAGACAAGGCGGAGAGAGTACGAGCCTTTGACTGACCCTGTTTCCTTGTCTGCTCCTGGGATGACTTTTGGTTAGAGGAAATATTCTGATGAGCTGCCTACCTTCACTTCACTTGGTACTGGAAATTAGCGCTGACGTGAGGAGGGAAGGACGCATATTGCTTTTTGACTTTCAAGGTGCCGAAACTGTATTACAGAACCCTTGCGTAACTCTTTCGATTTTTCTATAGTTCTCAAAATCCGTATGAACTCGTGCACTATCTCTCGCAGTCACCAATCCCTATGCCGCCCATAGGGAACCTACAGGCTACTTCGTTCCACAATCTGATCCACACATTACTCGAGAAGGCTACACACTTGCTAGTCAGCTCCCAATTATGTTGGCTATGGTTCGCCCGTAGTCGTGCATTTACGATGCGAGAGAATAGGCTGTGACGGCGAAGGCACTCACATGCCTATACAGCATCGTGGGTTGGCTATGGTGCACTTCACAGCGTGAAGCAGTTCAACAATTCTTTTAGCAAGTCGATAGCGTCGCTATTGCTAGCTCCCCTCGCGATTTGATTCATACCACGTTCGCTATTTGTACATCGTAGTAGAGCGAGCCGTCACTGAGCATATATACTAACTACGAAACCATCCACCAAGCACCGACAAGCGAACCACCCACCACAAGAACAGTCAAGACACTTGCGCCAACCCGATCTCTAGTACTGATAGAATCGAAATGAGTAGAACCATCGTCGTTCGGCGCCTCGATTCCAGCGTTTGGATTGCTCTGTGAAATACCACCTCTTTCAGTAGTAGCCGGACCATCCACAGTGGGATAAAGCAGTGCCTGGACTATTTCCAACGCAGCCATCTGTTCACCGACACCAAAGCTGCCGTCATTTATGCCATTCTTCGTCCATCGGAGACCGCACGACGCCTGGTCTGCACCAGCATTACACTGTGCTGCAGCCGCCTTTGCTGAGGCTTTAAGCAAGGGGTCGATCTGTGGATGCGAAGATACGACGTCAGCGTATGTTTTACGTGCATTAAGTATAGTCGCAACTGACCTGCTCGCGTGTCCATGGCGCGACGATAGCCGTGTATCCTAACCAGCGGGCGAGATATGCTTTAAAGGAGCGCTGGTCGACGTTGCACATGCCATTGTTCTCACATGCGACTTCGGTCATGACACCATCCTTGAAGAAGACGTCAAGTCCATTGAGGATGCCTTGAACCCTATCTTTCCATAGCTGATTTTGAGTCTGATTCATGTTAGCAGACGTGCGCCTCTTCAGTAAGCCAAGGCTGTCGTATACGTACAACATTCCACATCGCAGCAGCACCAGAGATGTGCACGCCGGCATTGTAGGTCCATTGAATTTTCTTGATAGAAGTGCAGTTCTCAGAGTCGCCGGTGCCATCGAAGAAATGGAAATCTGAGCTTATGAGTCCGATAGACTGCTCCCACTCCCAAGTCTTTTCGGCCCAATCAGAGTACGTATCGTTCCCAAGATACTTATATAGACGTGCAGCGATATTGAAGAAGCATCCATTAGAGATCGTGTTCTTATAGGTGTATCCAGGATTCGTGAAAAAGATCTGCCACTTTAACCCGCCACCACATTTCTCTGTATTCCATCGATTATGCTGGGTCTGGAACACGGCTTGAGCGAGAGAGAGCCACGAAGGTCCGTCTTTGACGTCAGGTAATTTATTCTCAGCGGCTGACATGGCGGCCATACCCCAAAATGCTTGATCATCGTTTCCAAGGGTTCTGGTCTGATTTGGCGGCATAAAAGCGTTGTAGTCCCCAATCTGATGCTGCAGCGCTTGCTCTGTAATAACATTGTATTGGTCGTCTCCAGTATAATACCAATAATCGATGAACGCGTTGAACATAGCACCGCATTCCCACCAATAATACGGATCTGGAAGATTACCAGGGACGTCGCCTAGCCTGTCACCAGTGTAATATCTCCTTAGATTCGTCGACAGTACTTTCGCCGCGTTCTTGATCGAGTCTATGGATATCAGCGCTATCCGGAGGAGCCATCGTTAGTCAAGATACCTACCTGGTGAATCGACGTCCAGCTCAATGGCGCATACGCCCGAAAGCGACAAAGTCGAGGCATAGATTACCCCCAGGGCGTATCGAAGCTTCATGTTGTCGACTCAGAAGCTAGAGTAGCGTCGTTTGCGACCGTTCGCAGGATGCGACTAGGATCAAGCGCTAGGCTGGAGCCGATGAATTGACGTGCGACCCCCTAGCACCACGCGCCTTAGAAGGCTAATCGGACTTCTGCGATGGAGCCTCTGTTCTGTTCGGGTGTGCCACTTTCCAAGGTTGACAACAAGAAGAAGCGAAGATCAGGAGCAGAACAGGACATAGCACAAAAAGTGGGAACAAGGGGAAGTCTATATAACATTACCATCCAACCGAGCAAGACTTCCAATCAAAGCGGCAGAACCTATACGAAACCTCTACATGCAGCCACCCGAGTAAGGCATCCAACTGGGCAGTGCAGCTTACCGAGCGGTACAGGCGGCCAACCGAATGGCCTCGCAACACCAGCAGGGCGCGCACGCACTCAACAACGCGCGCAAGACTGAACCGCGCACTTGAACTCTTGTAATGAAGGACCGCTTTCCAAAAGTTACACTACTACCTGCGCCCTCATTTTCTTCCTTGAAAGTGTGGGACTTCTGCCCAATATCGCCACAACAGGTGCAGCGTCTGCTCATGGCTACCCTGGTACCTATGCACACTATATTTCGCAGTTCCTCGACCCTCTCGTAACTACAACCCTCGCCTTCGGCAGTTCATCCAATCATCTTGACCGTGTTGGTTTGCTACCTGCGCAGCTTCGTTTGTAAGTCTCCCACGTAGTAACCAGTTCTTCGTGACCCATCTCTGCGCGTATCACGACCTTCTTATAGGTCATCTGTTGCAAACCTCATATAAGCTGTCGCGCATTCGCTCGCCGCGCTGATATACTAGAGAATATCGGTGGGTTTGCGTCCTGCCTAATATTCGGACGAATTGCGCATCCGTATCCTTGTTGTTGTGCGGTGTTCTAGTTTGTATGAGCAGTTATCTTTGTTGCTCATTTCACTGGCCAGCTAAGGTATGACCCTCCCCTTCGAAGTTGTAAGCCGTTTTGTTGTGGGATACAAAAAGGAAAGGTTTCTGCCGAGGAACATTGCGTAGGGTTAGCCGTGATCCTGAAGGATTCAATCTATTTTTAACGAATTGCGATCAGAAATGTGGCGTCATAGCCATTCTCCTAGTATCCATGGTCTCTGGGCAAGATCGTATTAATCTCACATAATCATTGGCATTGCCTTGGTTTTGAGAACTCGGGTTGTCGTACTTGACTCTTTACTACGCTTTTCCAGCCTACGAATTTGACAAACTCAAGATTATTGCGAACACTCAACGCGCACCGTAGATGAGTTGTTAGATTCATGAGTATCCCGTTAGAGTGGCTATCTATCCTGCAGCCTACAAAAGTGTTCTTGGCTCGAAATCCTTTGCTGTTCGCGACCTACACTTCCTTTGTCAATGCATCATCCACGTAACAGCCTTGAAGCTCGCAATCGATGGAGAACAGGTTCTTGTTGTCTGTACGTCTGTGGGGATCATCATGGAGATCCTCGAGCAGTTCTACCGTAATCCGTTGAATTGCTTCTTCTATCTTCTTGAGGTAGTTCTCATACTCGATAGCTCAAACGACATAAGGCTCAAACTACATAAAGCGGGTCTTCGGTGTATTTGATGAAATGATGGTGATGTATCTCTAAGTTGCATGGTACCTTCGCTCTATCCGCATATGGATCTTGAGATAGCAATTCACATCGAAAAGTCAACTTCCGTCCCCAGTCCGAAGGTAACTGGCGATGAAATAAGCTGGCGACTTGGCAACACTACGTAAGCTTATGAGATGAGTTGATGGTCATGATTTCTGGGTGTATGGGGATAGATTCGATTCTCAATCGTAGTGACTCTGTGCGAACCCTTTATTCAGCGTGCAGACATTCTTTGTCTTTACTTTACGGTATCTGATGCTAATACAGGAAGCTACATGACAGGTGGGATAGACTACCCAGCTACCTAGCTAGACCAGGCTTCTCAAACAAGCTTCGACAAGGCTTCTTGTGACTTGGCTGGTACCAACTTCGACCCACCTACTACTAGACCGATAGGCTCTTCGATACTCCTAGACTCTCGAATCAAAAGGAGGAAGACGTAGGCAGCAAAATTTATCACGATCCAGTTGCGTGATTCCACCGCCACTAGCGAGTCCACTCTGTATGACTCCGGAGTGCGTGAAGCAGGATAATGTCCACCAGACGGACTTTCAGTTTGCTTGATTCGCCGAGCACTGCGCGTCCGATGGCGTTGACTGCCTGTTTTGCAGTCTTGGCAGAACCGATCTGATCGAAGTGCTCTGCAATATTCTCACTGCTGTCGGCTCGTCCTGCACCTCCAAAATTCCAAGATTCTTGGGCTTGATGTGCCACAAGGCGTTGCTCAACCAGTCAGTGATGTTTGCATCGGCCTTTGGGACTGAGCCGATTGCGGCCTGACATTGCGATGCGCTGTTAGTAACGGCGTCATTGAGAGTGGTAAGAAGCTCAACGACAGAGATGGTGGGATAACCTTGACGTTTCATGGTGGCGGGCACAGCGGGAGTCTCACTGACAAACCTAACGGCAGCAACGACACCAACATCGATGACGAATCTGGACAGGCCTTGGTTTCGCCGATGGTGCATGGAAGTATTTTCGAACGTACATGCAGCCGTGTAATTGACTCACGCAGCATGGCCACTGATGCTAGCAACTGCAGACGAAAGGTTCAATATCACTGGGCGGGACTTCGTAGAGTTTCCTGGTACGGGCAACCTTAGGGGCCAAAGAGGCAGGCAGGGCCATAGCGAAGTCTCTCAAGGGAAGAACAGGAAGACAATGTAGCGAAACATAGAAGTTTCCAATTTTGGACATCAATGCGTGAATGTGGAAGCGAGAAGGAGGCACGAAAGATGTAAGCAGGGTGATGACCCTTGATCCGACTACTTACACCTAAGCGAATTAGTACTAAATGCCTTGCTATACTTGTACTCGAACCTCCAAAATACCCAAACTCCGCAGCTCTGAAAACTGTCTTTCCAGTGCAGTAATAAGAACAACATCTGACATCTTACGCAATCTACTAGGGCATCTTTGCGCCCTGTTAACCAAAAACTCCCAGACATCCTCGCAGTACGCAGAAGTCACACACAACCCTGACGTGTTTGTGAACACTAGGACACACCGCTGCGGAATGCCGAGACTTCACTCCTCCTGGGAGATCGCCAGACTCATCTCGTAGCCGGGCGTGGTGACGACTTTGATAAAGAACTGAGTCTTCGTATGCTTGTTATCGCCTGTGACTCCGTCGTACTGGTCGGATGAGATATTACCACCAGCTGTGTTCAGCGCCCTGACGGCAGCGTCGCGGTCGTGGCCTTTGACCAAAGCCGCATTGTAGTTACCCATCAGTGCCGATGAGAGTCCCTATAGTTGATTCTCAGCATGCCGATCGCTCAGCTATAAGCGTCGAGGGTTCAAGCTTACGAGGGTAAAGTCAAAATTGTGACCATCGTCCAGCTTCAGGCGCATCTGTATTCCACCCTTCGGTCTCACACCCACACCGAGGAATGTATTGCCTCCAACGCCGAAGGCTCCGGTGTTCCATGCATCGGCGGCGGGCGGGCCACTGATCATCTCCCCGTAGTTCAGGTCGCCGGGCACATAGCTGAGTTGGAATTGGGTTTTGTTAATGATCTTCACCCAGATGCCACCGAAGTACTTTTTGAACAACTCAGTCGGCTTGACAGTCTCGGAGCCCGCCTCGTCCTGTGCCTATAGAGGGTGTAAGTATGGAGATCGACAAGAGGCCACTGATTCGCAGACATACCTTCTGTCGACCCGAAATTCGCTCCTTGCTATTAGCAATAGGGGTGTGAAGTTCGATTGCCATGTCTCAAAAAAAGAATTGATGTGTCTGTGTGCGTAGATGCGATGCAAGGTGTACAAGTATGTGTTCTGCTGCAAAGCTCACTAACAAGCATTGCCAACTGGATACACTCACATATATATACAGTATAGGTGCCGCACGAAGAGTCGGGGAATCATCTGCCCGCCTTCAACTATCAGCGCCATCTGGGCTCTAGACAGGTCTTCAAAGACAGATCTGGTTTAGGAATTATCGAAGATGGAAGCGGCGTCTTTGTACGGAGCTGAGCGATGGGGTCGCAAGCTGAATTAGGGTGCGGCCCGTATTCGGCCCTCGCTTAAGCCGCTCGCTTCGCTTGGTCGCGCAAACACTTGGGGCTCTAGACGGATCTCTATGGACAGTTCTGGTTCGGGTATGGAAGTTGTGTTCATGTACGGGGCTGAGCGATGGGAGGGGAAGCTGAATTAGGTTGCGGCCCGTACCCATCCCTCGCTTAGGCCGCTCGATTCTCTTGGTCGCGCAAGCCACGTAGGTGAGGCTGACAGCTGTCGGCAGTTTGACGACCTCTTTTAGGATGGTGTGGTTTATTTTGGTCCATCGATAACAGTCTAGGCCTCAAGCCCCGTGCACAGAACTCACAATCACACTGCGAACACGCTAGCGATGCATCTGCACTGACAAGTGCCATACAACTCGACAGGTATGGTCGCATAGCGGGAAATAGCCATTCAATTCCCCCAGCATGAGGAGCGTGTTATATAAGTTCCGCTTCAGCTCGACTTCACAGCTCGTGAGGTGTTACAAAGATCAATTTTTTTTCCGAGGCGGCAGGTATGGCAGCCACACCTACAGCTGCGGAAAGCTCCAGCGAAGCTCTCCAGCAGAAGCTCCAAGAGCTTGGATACCTTAACCCACCAAAGATCTCAGGCGAAGACTGCGAGTATACAGTCAATAGTCATGTTCCGAACAGAAAGCCCTTTCGAGGACATTGGCTAGAAGGTATGATACGTCTGCTTGTTCTATTAACAATATGATAATGACTGTGTAGCTGCTGAACACGAAGAGACAGCTCGCTTCGTGGAACTGTTCAGTATCCATGACGATAAGCTACCAACTGAAGAGGTTCTGGTGACAGTGAAAACTAAACAAGGAGACGTCGACTTGAATTTCAGTAACATCATTGCGATTGCTGGAGACTTCTATACGAACAAAGAAAGCTCCGGGGCGTACTTTCCCATCTCAAACGCTGAGGGCTTTGAGGCTTCGAAAGATCTGAAATCGTCCAAAGGGCCTCTTGCCCGCTTCGAGTCGGCGGTCCAGAGCATGCTGTGCGACACAGACGGTTACTTGAAGGGAGTCAGAGATCTCATTACCTCCGAGCACCATGCGCTCAATGCCGCCACGAAAGCTGGAGACAACACAGCGACAGCATAGTATGTAGCCAATTGCTATTGTTGCTCTTTCTAACCATCTCAGTCATGAGCACATACCTTACAGCCACGACCAAGGACATTGCCATATCCCAACCGACGATGAATATACGAAAATGACAGAAACAGGCCTCCCCATAATTTCATCGATGTATGCCTGGATCGCTTACACAAACATAGACCACTTTGTAAGTGCAGTCGAGTGCCTTGGAGTTGTAAGCTAATTGGACAAGGGTGATTACGCGGTCATGGCATACTGTGTCGGTCATACCAGCGCCCTCCAGATAGCACGAAAGGCACGCGACGAGCCTACAGATGAAGCAAAGATGAAAATGCTTCGCATGGCTTACGTTCACGAGGCCTTCGCAGCCCATTTCCTCACAGACCTTTTCAGCTCAGGGCATCTCCGGGCTCCTCGGCGGGCCTTCCACAACCCAAATTATTGGTCCATGGGGATATCCGGTGCGATTCATAATGCAGTCTGGGACTTTCAATGTCGATACGTTAGTACATGGCCCTCGTTGGTGGGCAAAGCTGATTGAATAAGATGCACGACGATGACAGCGCGACGGGCCTCTTGGTTCGCAATAAGCTTGGAGACCAGTGGATTGAATATGGTGAGAGGATGCCAACTACGCTCGAAATTTTTCTAACGTGTCTCCAGGCGATAAGCAATTCATGGAGCCACAAGCCTCGGTGAACCGCGCTCGATGGTAGGCCTCTTACACATCTCTCGCAAGCCGCACAAATTGCTAACGATGACAGCATGTATTGCTTGAAAGAGTCAACTGCCGAGGTGTTTCGTGTCGGATACAAAGGCGATAGACAGATTGAGGATTGGGAAAAGAACAAAAGCTGGTTCAGGGCCATGCAACTCATGCCCCAGCCAATGACCGCTATAGAACCCCAGGACTGGAAGAACAGCGGATGGGGCGGATACGACAAGCACAATCCTGCCCCACTGTGGATAGCTTCGCACGATAACGTCACCGAAAGCCAATGCACGGTTCGTAAGGACCTAAACGACCATTCCAACCACGGTGCTCGACGAACTCAATCGCCAGGCGATGCCAGCCATGGCAACACCATCAAGGCTGCTGACTTTGTGGTGAATGGCCAATTCCCGATGCAAATCTCAATTGACGGGTTGCTATCCGGCGGCTTCATTCAGATCCAAGATCTCGACGGCAGCGCCAGTGAGGGCTGCTGCATCAACTTTTGGGCCCCTGCTGAAGTCAAGTTTGCGGAAAAGACCCAATCGACATTCACCATTCGCAACAGACTCATCGATCAGGACATCGCGCCGAGCAGAGAAGTTATGCATTGGATGCGATCCGGCGGGAGGACTGGCATCATCGGATTCACCTACGCAGTGATGGCCGATAGGAGCTGGAATATCGAGATGACACGGACGGAGTATTCATCGGAACTAGGTCCCAATGGATTCTCCGATGGCACCTGTGCTACCTTCTCACCAAAGCATTCCTGGGAGGTGAGTACTTCATGGACCAGACAGGCAACCATTCTAAGCAGCGTCCCCGCGAACTTCATGGTCAATCTTACTCGCTTCATTACCGGTCACTTCATCGCTGGGAGAGAGATTGTCGCCGTCTCACAATCCGAGAATCAAGTGATAGTTGGAGTACTGGGCAAAAGCTTGGTGCAAACGACACTGTCTCTTCCCAAGGCGCCCTACGGCTTCGTCAAGTCATTTCAAGGTGCCGGTACCTCCAAACTGAGCATCTTGCTCGCGCGTGCCGGGCCTAAGGAGGACAGTGAGTGGGTGAATCTAGCAAAGATTGACTTTGACGATGCCGGAAACGCCAACCTCGTGACTGCAGACTTCGACCTTGAGCTCGAAGCGGAACAGGATGCATCAGTGCTCGTAGGCGATGTGATGGGCTGGGGCTACGATCAAGCCGTGGCTGTGAAGCCCACATCCGATGAAGGGACCACAGTAGCCATTTACGGTCAGCAAAGTGGAAGCCCTGACATGGTATGCGTGGGGCTGCATCAATGCGACACGAATCTAGACACTGCCATCGTGAGCCCTCTGCTAACCGCGCTCGTCCCGTCTCTTTCCTCGTCACCCAAGCCGACGGGCCAGGACCTCATCCAGATCTCGCGCCGTAAGGACAAAAAGCGGCATTACATCGCTTTCCATACGCATGTAGCCAGCGGGGACCAAAGTGACCCTCTTTGCAATTGCGCCGTATCTGAGGTCGAAGACCCACTGGCGTCGCGCAGCGCGGAACACTTTTTCAGCATCAAATGGATGCCAGTACGAGTGCTCGAACAAGCCCGTGCGGTGCTCGAGGTCTTCAGCTGGTACGGCGTGCTGGGAGTGCGTGTCTTCGCTTGCTCCCACACCGAAGATGGAAGCATCGACGAGTGGACATTGCACGGCCAGTTTCCGCATCTAGGTCAGACATCCATAGGCGCTGGGCTGGGGTGCTATGGTGATTGGGGCCATGGATTTGTGACCTGGGCGGAGGAGAATGAGTGGACCGACGCCAACACATTCAAGCCAGTGGAAAAGGACGACTTGAACTTAGGATCGTGGGGTATGGTGTGGGAAGATTGTGATAGACAAAGTGTACGCGGGTGGGATGTAGAGAGCCGGCCGCTGCGGTAGCTACGCTGTCGGTGCTAAACTACTATAGGCTCCATGTTGAGGAATATCAGTATACCTGGGCATTACGCGAACCTAGGCATGAGATGCATAGATACGGTAGTGGATTTGAATATCGATGTTAGTCGACCGCGATGATTACAATCAAGGCGGTTCCAAACGTCAGCGCGTCAACAGCATAGGCTGCAGCAGATTTTGTACTCTGGTGTCGATGAAAGCCACTCGTATGACCGTTGTAGACGTCTGCCTATACCTTGACTCGTCCTCATATGACGTTCCGGGGCTCTCCAGCCTCTCGGCTAAGTGAACAAGTACCGTGGAAGCGTGGCAGGTACCAAGGAAGCATAGCAGGCAGGTACCAAGGATGCATAGCTGCCGAGACAACATAAGCACACAATCTTAACCTCCTAAAACCCCTCTGCACCTACACTAACCCCTAAAAAGCTTCAACGCCGTGAAGAACGAAGCAAGAAGAATGCCCTGGACGAAGGAAATAATCGCGGCACGAAACGCACTCCTCAAGACACACTACGGACGATTCAACAGCCTGGTCAAAGATGGGCCAGAGTGGACGAGATTTGCAGAGTCTGGAAGTGTCTGGGACTCGATCTACAACATCCGGAACAAGGAGCCGTGGATGGCGGCACAAGAGAAATTGAAGGAAGAGTTACGCAGGTTGGACAATCTGCGTGAGAAAGTCCACCTAGGGTGTAAGAAGAGATGTCCTTTGAACGTTGGGCTTCATCATAGAAGGCTTTGCAGCAACGTTCTTGCTGTTTTCTCTTGGAAAAGCTGCATGATCGAGAACAACTCTCTTTCGTTAGCGAGCGCAAGAAGAATCAAGGCAAGTTTACCAAAGGTGACGCCGAAGAGCGAGCACGTATTCGAGGAGGCGATGAAAATTCGCCTACCATCAGCAGAAGAGTTGGTGCTGTTAGATCAAGGTACTGCCGCAAAGTCAGATCAGTACCTTCAGTTACGCAACAACATTGTTGCGACACAAGCTGCAATATCCAGCAGACACCTGCAACGTGCAACAAAGCCCGAAGAGTTGCTCCAAGACATACGAACAATCTCACGCATCCTCTTTCTCGGCACAAAAGTCCACTTCAAGCCTGGCGAGCTACGCACCCTCCCGATCCAGGTTCATTCGGACCCCAAGGTCATTTTTCCCTATCCTCAGGAACTGCGCCAAAATCTTAAACGGTGGTCAGACTTTGTTGTTGTCGGGGAAAACGATTCCGAAATTCACCCTTTGCTCAAAGCAGCTTGGGACAGTTTCTACTACGTGAGCATCCATCCGTTCCAAGATGGCAACGGAAGAACTTCGCGCATCCTCTTCGCCACTCACGTCGCAGATAACGGAATGCTTCCGGTTATATGCTCAGAGTGGCTTCCAAGGGAGCAATACCTGCGATACATGTCCCTGGCAAGATCCGGCAATCCATTCCCGTGGTGCCAAGATCTCGTTCGTTCCCAGATCGCCGCATTGGAGGGTGTCAATGGTATGTCGGGTTGACGTTGAACCCCCATAAAGATGAGCTGGCTCAGTGGCACCACGCCTGGGAAGCGATAGCTCATGCCGATGATGGCTATAGGCTCTGATGTCATGCTCAAGGCTATCTGAAGTTGGAAGAAACTCATTGTACCTAGTATCAAGATATCAGGCGTGCTACACGCGATTTCAAAATTTGAGTGAGGAATACAATCACAGTCCTAATATGTCTGCTCTTGATGGTAATGCGCTAGACGAGAGTGTCTCATCAACTATCCGTCACCTCAGCCTCTGAGCCTACTCATGAAATGCGCTCCGTTATCAGGAAGATTGAAAAGAATCATTTCTGCTACTACCCTACGTAGCGAAGTAATTCAAAGCTACCCATCTGTGCCGGGTCCGCAGCAACCCTGACCGATGCAGGGCGCTGGTGCAGTAGCGACGCAACCCGACGGACCAGACAACTCACACACTCCGCCTCTGCAGCTGCACTCAAGCGTGGTCGAGCGCCTGCGCCCACGAAAGCGTATACTCGCAGGCAAGCAACCTTATTCTTGAATTGCGTTCGTAACTCCACTAACTTACGTAAGCCATACATACAGCCTCCGCAACGCAGCGAGTATGCCCCACAGCTCTCTCACGATTGCGACAGTATGCGGTACGTGTCCTCTCCAACCTAGAGTTCATCATGCCCGCTCTGACCACTCAGATCCGGCATAGCCATAATCTTGACCACCAAACTCGTCCAGCCCGTAAAATGCTGCGTGCGCTGCCCTTTACCCGTCTCGGGGTTATATTGTTCCCACGCAAAGCCCGTCTCCTTCCAACTCTCATAAACAGTATTGACCAAATTGTTGCGAAGTTCGGTGTAGATTTTAGTTGCGCGAGCACGATGGGGACCGGACTGAGTCGCGACGTTCTGGAGAGACACGTAGGGTTAGTAAGAATGAAAAAGCACGAGAAGGCGTAGTGGCAGTAAAGAAGAGAGAGAGAGAGAGAGACTTACAAGTAACTGCTTAACAGCCAAATAATTAATCGGCATCCACACCGGACCCCGCCAGTAATCCTCAGCCGTATGATAAAACTCATCGCTCTTGCTCAAACTCCTAATACCAAACGGACTCCACAGCTCCTCCTCGTCCTCGATCAAGTCAAGCACATGGCCCAGCTTCTCACTTTCCCTGTCCACGAGGCCCGTCAAAAAGGGAAACAGCGAAATATAGCCCTTGTGGCAAACAAGAGAATGTTCCTCGTAATCATCAATGGTAGCGTCACAGTACGCTTTATCCTTTTTACTCCAGTGCAAGTCATCAATGTTGCGGACAATAGCTTCGTCGTAGCGCGCAAACTCGGCCGCGTCGTCTTGTTCGTCGAGGTAAATTGCAATGCGTTTGATTGCGCGCGTCATCATGCCCATCCAGCTGATCAGGTCGACATGCAGCTCACCAGGGTGTGGTGGCTGCGCGCGAGGGTAATCGTCGAGACCGGAGGTGAGGATGTGCGAAGGTGTGCGTCCACGCCAACGGTAGCCTTCCTTGGTAGAGAAGGCTTCGCGGTCGTAGCTCTTGATGTCGCCAGCCTGGGTCTTGCGGTACCAGAAGTAGTTGCGCTTGAGCAAGGGGTAGAGCGAGCGGAGGTACTCAAGGGCGGCTTCGCGGTTCGAGAGCTGCATCGAGTAGGACTTTTCTTGTTGCAGCTTCTCGCTACTGGTGTCGGTCTTGATGACGTCTAGTTTGTCGAGGAAGGACGTGATGACCATGAACAGTGTTGGTGGGTTGGCATAGTGAGGGTACTGGACTTGAAACTCCTCTGGTACTTTGCTGCGGGCCTCGGGGCCGAGAATCTGTTCGCGACCGATCCAGCCATCTTCGTCCATGAGGCTGAACCAACTCTTGATGATATCGAGAGTGAGATCGGCATCCCAGTCGATGACGGGGAGGAGATGGAAACCCTCATCCCACAGGAAACCGCGGGGGAAGAAGGGTCGCGATGGAATGGCGGTAAACAACTCAGACGGTCCTTCGAGCTGGGCTTGGTTCCTGCTTCGCGCTTCGGCAGCCTCCTCCCAAAAGCCTTCGCTATCTTCCTCGTACGCAGGGTCGTAGGATCGATCGACACGGGAGTCACCGAAGAAGTAGCCGATGCCACCGATGAGGTTCGAAAACAGCGACTTGCCAAACTCCTCGTAGCGTTCCTTTACGAAAGGCGGCTGAGGCTTGAAGATGTCCGTGAAGCGAGTCGAGAAGCCCGACGTGACGGAATCGATCTGCTGCGTAAGATGCTCCGACGTAATCTTCTCCGGCACGGACCCAGACGAGAAGATGACGTCGAACTCAAAGGCACCTTCAAAGACCTTCTGCACCAGGTGCATGTTGCCCTTACCGGGTAGATGCTGGATTGTGTAAACCTGCTCTGGCGGTGGTGGGTTCTGCTCGCCGTACTTGGGGACCAAGACGTCGATCTGGCCCTTCATGTGTGCGAACATCATGGCCTTGACCTGCCATACGGCTTCTTCTGGTACCTGCCCGCTGTGCACGAGTGTCCGATCCAATGGCTTCTCATCGTAGCTGGGGTGTTCATGAACAGGGTGCTTGCCCTTGCCATCCGTGACTGTGAGCTCAAACTCGCCCAGTTCTTTAGTCTGCCCCTTCAAAACCACATCGCCCTCCATGCCAGGCTCAGATGGGTCCGCATTTGCGACTTCCAAGTTTCCGAAGCCCTCGAGCGTGTTGTACCAGACGACGGTCGTTCGCAGGTTGGGGCCAGCATCTTCCCGTGGTGTGCCCTTGATCCTCGCACCCCAGCTACCGCCGTGCTCTCCACCGGGAAACTTGATGAACTCGGTGGTGATGTCGATTTTGTTGGCGGGATCGTGGATAGTTTGTCGGCCGCCGCTGCGTACGTCGTATTCGTCCCAACCGTAGCCATCGAGCTCGTGCTGTTCGCAAGTGTGTCTGAAGTCTGCCAGGTCAGCATTGGTGTTCATTGAGGTTCGGAGGTGACAACCTACTGTGCTGCACGCTTTGGTAATCCTCGACCCGCGTCCACATCAACCCGCCCATCAGACTCTTTGGTATGCGTGGCCGGACGCCAAAGTAGAGGTTGGGGCGGTAGGGTCCCCAGAGCAAGCTCGCATTGGTTGCCTTCTCAACCTCTGTGACCTGCGCACCTGCAAAAGGCAATTGGAGGGCGAAAAGGCACGTCAGCCCTTTCCAAAGGGTGCCATGCCGAGATTCGCGCGTCATGGTGTTGTATGGTGCCCAAGCTGGAGCTGTCTGGAGCTTTGCGGGGGCAGGTTCGGGACACATTTCGCGGAGGTCGGGGGTTATTGGCGCGCTGATTGGCTCATGTGGGGGGCGCCTTTCTGGGCCATCGTTTCCACCGTCAAGCATACGCAACAAGACAGACTTCGTCCACCCAGCATGCGTGTAGAAGATTAATCGAGTGCATCACGGGGAGGCTATAGGACTGGTGTGTAGGATTGCGTGGTATCGTGGTATTTCTCATGCTACCGCTCGAGTCCTTGCAAAGAATTCAAACTGATATAGCTACTGCATGCAGCTACTTCGCTCGCAGACCGAGCTCCTTCTGTTATGGTCAGACTAAAGAAGAGGTGTTTGAGGGTTGTAGGAGGTGGAAAGGCGCCCTACCAGGAGCTGCTCCGCGGTGGACTTAGGTCGTGCTATGGCATCCCAGCCCGCCTTATACTGCATGTACCGATGCGACCGTCGTCCTGCTGAGATATACACCAGGAAAACAGTGACAGATCTGTTCTATCGTCACAGTACTATCCCCCTTGCCCCCACGAATGTGCCTGTGGACCCTTCATCGCATGTGACGCGACCGTGATCATAGTCATCCTGTGCCTTGATTTCCCTATCCCTCGCCTACATCCGACTGGGACTCAATGGCCTGTTGAATCCACCCTGTCTGTTCATATACTGCCTAGCCTGCAACTGCTTGTCCTTTCTCACCCCAAAATTCTTATCGTTGCCCGGAACCTTTGTATTCTTTGTGCTTTTGAACCCTCCGAACCCCATGACCTTCAGCATCTCCCACTCGTCGTCGTCCATGTCGTCAGGCTTCTGTCGTGTGTCTGCCATCTCAACGTCTGGCTTGTCTTCGTCGGCTTCGGCCTCTTCCTTCTTGATAGCGCTGGGGGCAGAGGAGCGAGGGCCGGTAGGAGGGCGTGCGGCGTTGGAACCGTGGACGGGGGGTTTTCCGGGGTTACGAGGGCCTTTGGGGGGTGAGCGGTCGCGGTTGTCCCGGTGGGACGGGCGCTCGTCGTCTCGGCCTTCTCTGCCTCCAGCTCGCCTATCGTCGCGGCCCCGTCCGCGGTCGTGACCACGGCCTCGCCCTTGTCCTCCCCTACTTCCGCTGTCACGCTCATCTTTGCGGAAAGGCGACCTCGAGCGGTAGCGCGCGTCACGTCGACTGCCGCGCTCGTGGGGGCTGCGCGACCGGTTGCCTCGTCGCTCGGTGGGTGTGCCGCCTCGATCGCGAGCTTCGCGGGGCGCGCGGCGGGTGTCGCGCTCGAAAGGATCGCTGTAAGTCGCGCGGGGTCTCTCGTTGTCTGCCATAGTGTGCGGTGGCGCGTGTGGTGTGCGGTAAGAGTTGGCGCAAAGGAAATGATTTGGGTCGCGAATGTCGCTGAGTGAGTACGGACGCCAAGGCTGACCATTCAAACCCTAACCATGGGTACATATGCAACCTCCAAGCTCATGACGAAACACACACAATACAAAGGTTTAGACATGATGTCGTAATAAGGTTTTTCGCTGCATAGGCATTGGGGAAGGGGCAAGTGATGGGGCTTTGAATGTTTCCATCTATGTCTCAGCTCTACTGTGGAGGCAGCCGTTCGCTCGAGCGAACATCCTACTGGAGATGAGGAGCCTTGAGAGTTTCGTCAAGCTCCGTCGCATATGATCAGTGCCAACCTGATCTCTTTCGTTCTCCCATCGCCAAAACGTCCAGGGTATCTCAAAATCCCACCTCAAATCCGCGACCAGCGCCAGTGAATCTTGAAGTCAATGCCCGCAAACGGCACTCAGATCTCATCTTCCTCTTCGTCAAAATCGTCCTCACTGCCCATATCATACAGAATTCTGCCGCCCTCACCAGCACCCTCACCCTTTTGCGCGTCAAAGTATGGCAGTACAACACCCTCTCTTGCCTGCTTCTGTTTCTCAGTCAGGCCCAGGTTGAACGTACTTTCGACCTCCTGACCCGTCGCATCCACAGTGTCGACAACACCCTGATCGGCATACCCAGGTACCTGTTCAAGCAAAACGACGTACTCCGTCTTCAACGTTCCAGTAGGCATACCGGGAACAGGCGCGTGGTAATCGGAGTGCCGAGGCGCACGCAGAAAGTACGTCTCACCTTCTGGACGACCAGACTTGCGTCGGAACTCTGCCTCGAGGACGATGCCGCGGCGGTCGTTGGCGTCGAGACACTGAACAATGCCTTCGGCGCCTTGGAGCAGACCCCACGTAGGCTCTGGCAAGCTGCGCTGTTTGGCGGCCTTGGCGGCGAGGCAGTGTGCAAAGGACTTGCATGTTATGATCGAGGTAGCCATGTATTTGACGAGTTCCAGTGGCTGCGGCGCATAGGGAGACTCTGGGGGTGCATCGAGCATGTCGGTGTGGAACACGCCAACGAGTGTGGATGCGAACTTGTTGGCAACAAGGTCGAAAAGACGAATCATCTCGATCCCCTTATTGTTGACGAGCTCGTACAGGTTTTCAACAACAACGAGTGATTCCTTGCAGTCGGACACGGCTTTGCTGAGGTCGCGTAGGATCTCTTCGCCGGTGAGACCGTAGCCTTGGACTGTGCGGATGGGAGCGATGGAAGGTCGGGACTCGAACGTGACGAAGACGACATTTACATTGCGTGAGAGCGCTCGCCTGACTATCTCTGCAATGAAGAGATCGGAGCGCTGGTTGAGATCGTCGAGGACAAGTGTGAAGGGTGAGGCGTTGGTCCGGACATTCAGAACACGGGACATTAAATGTACAGCATGGCGCTGGTATTGCGCCAGCGAGAATGCCTTACTCATCGGGAATGGAAGATGGATTTCAGTGACGCGCTTGCGACGGCCTGTGCAGCTGCGGTTGTCACACTCGATTCAGCTCTGACGGTTGGCTGATCGGACCTTGATCTGACGCTGGCGACGGGCTTGACGGTCTTCAAACCCACAGAAGAAGGCTACCTCGTCTTTTGAAATCCCTTGGCAATATGGGTCTTTTTGACACTCGGCAATGGAGATGATGGTAACTGAAAGGCTGGTCAGTTGAGGGTAGAGGCGTACTGGACTGTCTGGCTCGAAGTTAGCCGCCTGAGCAGGACTCTAGCCAAGAAGATTCATGATGTAGGTTTTGGGTGTTTTTGCAAGGCAACGAAATGAAATGGGATGCGTGTAGATGGAGCCATTATTTGAAAACAAGGTGAGACCGTGTAACTGGCTTGTAGGATAGAGAGTAAGTTGAAGATGAAAGTTTGCAACTGAACGAATGTGTTCCCATCAACGAAGCTAGATGAGATCGAGAAGACGAGCCAGACATTGGAAGGAGAGAGGCTGGGAGATGGCAGGCGCATGATGTTTGAGTCGACATACCCGGAGTGAAGGTGAAAGAGAACTTTGATAGGTTCCAAGGAGGCGAACTGAATTTTGGTGCCACAAGATTGAGGGAAACGACAAAAGACAGCCAATATATACAAGAAGTGAGTCTTCAACGTAGTTTTAGAGCTGGTTCGTGATAATCAACACTATCCCCAAGTCTTGGCAAGTCTCGAGATGGTGGTTGTGACTGCAATGTCATTTTCGTGCGCGCTAAGGTGGGGTGAGGGCTAGCGTCATTGTGGAGGCCCCCACTTGAGATGCACCGCGCATCCCCATCGCGAAGCATGTTCACACACCGGTCGCCATGAGGTATACACAGACAAGTCTACCCGCGACATGACGAGTAACGCGCAACCGGCATCGTCGACGAAACCACCGCGACCAAGGTCACCGCACTTTCCGCCCCACAATGCTCCTCGCGTCTGGTTCATCACAAGAGGCGCATCGCCCATCGCAATCGCGTTAGCACGGCAGGTGCTCGAGCATGGCGATTATGTTGTCGCGGGCGTTATGCCGATTGAGTTTGAGAAGAGAGAGGGTCAAAGTGAAGACTTTCGTACATTTCTCGAGGATGTGAAGGCGACGGATCGGTGGCGAGAGCATTTGAGAGTTGTTGGACTTGATAGCAGGTGAGCATGCAATGATTCCAACCAAAGTCAGACGCCGTCGCGTTGCTAACAGATGTTGTTGTGCAGGGTGGTTGGGCAATGCCAAGCAGCCGTCGCCGAGGCGGTAGAGGCGTTTGGGCGCATCGACGTCTTGTTGTGCGCAGCAAGTGAAGCCGTGATCGGTTCGGTTGAAGAGCTCGCGCAGACTAGTCGGACAAGGAGTCTAGTGGATGAGATCTTCGAGATCAACTTCTTCGCCAACGTGAACATCATGAAAGCCGTGCTTCCCGTCATGCGCGAACGGAAGAATGGACATATCATTGTCATAACTGGAATTACCGGCCATCTTGGAACCCCTGGCTTGGGCATGTATTGCTCATCGCAGTGGGCAGTTGAAGGATACTGCGACAGCCTCGCCTACGAGATTGCTCCTTTCAACGTCAAGATGTCTCTGGTTCAAGCCAACATGGAAGTCAACGTTCTCACTAATCGCATAACCTCTGTACCGCCCATGTCCGAGTACCTACAAGGCGAGAACCCTGCGCCTCTAGCTCGCGAGATCTTCTCTGGTCTGCTCGACAAGCTTGAACGCATCGACAATCCCGCTGCTCATCCCTCATTCGACGAGAACGCCACCAAGTCGCCTGGAGAAGAAAGCATCGCATCGGATATGAATCCAGACGCCGAACCGACAATGGGCGACCTGTTAAGCTCGGATACCGTCACGAGTTTGTATGCCCCGTTACCGATGCGAGTCAAGAGTGATCTGATTGCGGAGACCGTGCATGCGCTGACGGCAATCGGTGGCCATGATAATCCACCTGCACGGCACATAGTGGGCTCCGAAGGTGTTACGGCTGTGAAGGAAAAGCTGAAGACGACGAGCGAAGAGTTGGAAGACTTCATCGAAGTTAGTGGTGCCGTGGACATTGTGCAAAGAGATGGTGACGCATCGATTGGTATGACCATGGACCATGGGATGATGTGACGTACGCAATGTATTGCGAAAGGGAAAATAATGTACACAAGATTGCACTGGGTGGTGCAAACATCCTCCACGAGATCTACGTCTACCTATACCCATAGAGCTTCTTGAACTTCTCGACTGTAATGTTGCTTTGCGCAGCCTTGACTTTCAATTTTGCAAGGTCTTGTGAAGAAAGCCCCTCCAAGTTGTACGCTCCTGCAGGAAGCTGAGTCTTGCCTTCGAAGAGCTGGTTGAGGGCACTATAGTCAGCGACCCCTGACTGGATCGCGCCATTGATTAAGAGGCTTCTGAAGCCCTCCAGAGTCGGTGGCTGAGTTCCGTTCAGATTGTCTGCATACAATATTGCCCCTTGAATGAACGAGGCAGCAAACGTGACCCAAAGCTTGGTAGCGACCGCGTTGGAAGATCCAGGTGGTTGGCGAAATTCGATGGTTCCCATCGAGCCTTTTGTGAGCGGCATGAAGTTCCATCGGAAAACATTGTGTACGAAGTCTTGGGTTTTTCCCACGTCTCGCCCATATTGGGAATCCTTCGAGAAAGCGCACATGATGAGGGCAATGTAAGGGATATCTTTTGCCCCATCTATCCATGTGAACAGCGTGGCTACGTCCTGAGGCTTTGTGATGGTGTTGTGGCGGTTACTTTGAGCCCAGATATTTTGGCGGCGTTCCTGTGGCAGAAGAGTATCGATAGACCTCTCGTAGTAGAGCACTGCCTTTGCAAGTCTCTTGACTTGTGAAAGGGTCCAGCTCCCTTGAGTTGGAGAAATGTGAACATGCGTACTGCATTGGGCAGTAGACGAGGTATTGAATTTCGTAGACAACACCCACCACACTGCATCCATGTGCCAGTGCCAAGTGCGCTGATCTTGAAAGTCTAGAATTGGGGAAACCAGCTCTATGCCCCCTGTCGCTTTGGTAGAATTTGACTGACTTCGTAACTGGGAAAACGGTTGTCTGAGAACCGAAGGAACTTACATTTGTTTTGCATCATCTGGTTCGTGATCGTGACTTCCTGAATGATAGACCATTCCGAGTAGTCCTCTGCGTCTTTGTTATGATCAGAGTTCACATGGTTTTTCACTTGAGCACCACTAAGCTCTTTACTAAGTTCGTTGGCTTTGCTACCGGTCAGGACTTCGAGTTCTGCACCGAAGCGGAGTCCAATCGGAGCTGAACCAGAGGAGGCCATAATAGATGATATGGGATATAAAACAAGAAGAAGAATGTGTCGATAAAGTTAAAGTAATAGTGATAGAAGGTTCGATGAATGTACTCTTGAGATAATAATTTTGAAGTGTGTCCCACAGTTTAAAGATACTTCTTAGCTTGATATATAGTCGTATATACCCTCATCGTTCGATCTGAATTCCAATAATGCAGTCTCGAGAACGCGCGCGCCTGCTGAGGCTCCAAGGCAGTGTTCGGCCATGTTGCATGTTTGGACCAAGCATAGCGAATTGAACTGAGTGACTAGTGATTTCAAGACAGTGGCACAGTTAAGCGCTACTTCGAATTGTGAAATAGCAATCTGATGTTCTCTTTTTTGAAGCTACGGTACTGCCGGTCAAGGCTGGCGCTTCGTACGTCTAGGCTCAGACAGGCTAGCGCGCATACCGAGGCTGACTGCGTGGCGCTCGGAACGGCGTGACTGTAGCACCGACCCTCGGTAGGGCCGTTGTGGGTCTAGCTGTTTCATCTGATCATGACCGTCTTACGCCACAATAAGCGCTGAACAATGGTCTTAGTAGAACGGCTGCAGAGGAAACATTTTCGCAACAATCGAAAAGTCAGAACATTAACGAATAACCCTATTGCGAAAGCCGACGTGTAATTTTGCGTTCAGCAGCTTCCATAATGGACGATGCACCTCCGCCTCCGCCTCCGCCCTCATCTCGTCGAGAAGATGATACTTCGCTACCAAGTCCTGCAATGCCGCCTCCACCTCCGCCCCCACCTCCACCTCCACAGCTGTCCAAACCGTCAAGACCGGCGAGTACAGTACCTCCACCTCCTCCGGTGCCTTCTGGAGCTTTTGAGCCCATAGACAAAGCACACTACTGGCAGTTCCTCAAAGACACGAAAGCAAACATGCCTGGTGAACCCTTCCAACCATTCCATATGTTCTTCTACGGTTCGCTCATGGATCCTGAGGTCCTCCAAGTAATCCTCGACCTCCCAGAACTCCCGACTACAAGGCCTGGTACCATTTCTGGTTTCAGTATCAAGATGTGGGGCATATATCCAACATTAATACCCTGCCACTCTGGAAGCGTCACTGGAACTGTGTGGGAGGTGACCTCGGAATCCCAATTCGACCGTTTGGCGGCTTACGAGACTGCCGCTTACAGATGGGACGAGTGTAATGCAGTTTTAAAAGATGGAGAGGTCATCAAGAACTGTCGGACGTTCTGCTGGGCAGGTGAACCTAACAGTAAGGAACTTGAAGACGGTAGTTTCGATCTGGAACGCTACCAGAAATACTTCAAGTCTTCTGTTACTAGGCGGCGTTCGCCATTACCGTAGGCAACGGTCTGAAGCGGTGAGCGCAGCACGTCCTGATAATTGATTTGTGAATGGCGTATGGAATTGTTTTTTGTTTTTTTTCCACACGACGCAAAATTGAGGGAATTAGGTCAACATGAAAGTGTTAAGCGTATGTTATTACTGTTCACAGTAGCCATGAACACGATATGATTGTCCGTTGTCCTTGCTCGAAGATATAGTTATCCTGGAGCGACTCCGTTTGCCTTCTTTCTATCTAGAAGTCAGGTGTAAAGACGTACTTGTCAAACTCCGCACCCGGAGTGACATCATTCCACGCGCACTCCATCAACGCCTCTTTATCTGCTGCTGGAATATCATCAACGTTGTAGTACTTGCCGCCAATGTGTACAGCATCAGGGTCGGTAGAACCAGTGCATGTCCAGATGGGGTCGTCGTTGGCTTGACGCTTGACCTTGTCGTCAACATCATCCGCATCATCATCATCCATATCAAAGTCGTTCGAGTCATTGCCATCTGCACCGGGCTCAGTCCAAGAGAATCCATGGATAGAACCGGAGATGCAGGTCTCGCGCTCCTTGACAGCAATGTTCTTTGAGATAGTGCCGCATTGGAGGGGACCATCTGCGTTGGAGGCTGGGCCTTCGTCCCAGGCTAGGAAGTGCTTCTTGCCCGTCTCTTGGACTTCAAGCTTTCCGGATGCAACGGTTGTCAGACCTGGAAGTGATTAGATATTGTCATGTGCGTGTTGCACTTCGATGTTCTTACCCTTTGCAATCGCATCGGCCGTGGAGGTAGCATTGCCGGTGATAGACACGGCGCAGACGTTGTGGTCGATGTCTTTGAAGAAGAAGGCAGGACCAGTGCAGCCAGGCTTGGTGTATGTGTAGATGTTGTCGGCCGCGGCGAGGGTAGTGAGCGCACCGAGGGCGAGAATGTTAGTGAGGGAAGGCATTGTGATTGTGGTATGGTAAGAGTGTGTAATTGTAGTTTGATCGTAGAGTCGTGCAATCGTTGGGGAACTTATCGGATGCTATACACTTGATGCGCGCGGTACAGTGGCTTTTATGCGATGACAGCCAGGCACAGTGTCTTCGATGATGCGGTGAAGTCAGTGGTGCCCGTCAATACCGTGCTGGCCGAAGTAAGCACCGGATTACGTCCTGTACTTCCTTTGACGCCGAACGCGGTCTTGGTGATGCTGCGCAAGTACCTAAAATTGGCACCAGCGCATGATCTTCATGGTCTTTTGCACGCTGCACTCCTTCGCCGCCGAGCGGCATCGCGATGAAGGTTAAAGTTGGCAGCGCATAGGGAAGAACAATGGTCATGGCGACACCTCATCGACTGAAGATCAATCATTTGGCATCCGCGTATGCTTCGCTAGGTCGATCTTGTTGAGGCGGAGAACCTGGCATTGGATGCGACGGAAGAGCTTCGATCAGGAGATGTTCGGTCCGCACGCCAGGAACCTGTAAGCCGGAAGCGTGGTTTCAGTGGAGAAGTGGCGTTGCGACTGCACGTACACTCGCGATACACGTTGTGCCTTGCATGAAGCAGCTCCGACTCTGCGGGCGTTTTCGCTGCCGAGCACGATCCAATAAAATAGGACCTTGGTACAATGCTCCGCCGCACATGCTCACGTACTTTTTCTTTCGCTCTCTAGGCATCAAGGTCATACCTGATGAGGCGGAGTTCCAGCGTTGATTGACATCGCCTTACCGTCTGGGGAATGCTGTACCTGAGTGCATGCGCTCGCGATGCTTGTTAACGGAACGGCTCGACAATCGTATGTAGCAACATCTGATGACCTGTACTATACACTTCGACATCCGCACGCCGAACGATGAATGGGTGTATTTCGTACGTTGCGCATGTCGATGCTAGTGCGAGGTCAGAAATGGTATACGCTGTGACAATGTCGATGAGGTAACTATTCGAGTATTGGTTTGATGGGGAAAGGGCATAGCACCCGACCGGCTTACGACATGTTTCATGCTCTGGATATTGTCTTCTCCATGCTACGCGGGGCTCTGATCTTGCTGGTGCGAGTGTCAGCTGTCACTACCTCAGGATCTACACAGTACTTGACTGCGTGCGTGCGTCGTCCTCGATGATCGAAATTAGGGTCTTGATCATGCCTATTTTTAGAAGCCGAGCATCGGCATCAACTCACGACGCGTACATAATACGCAACGCTGTCCAAATCGACAATCGAACCCATGATCAGCTAGCGGTCTGGGGGCTTTGGCGCTCGCTGTGCAGAAAGAGAAAGAACTAATGGAGTGCATAGCGGCATTGATCGTAGAGTTAGAGGCCATGCGAAGAAGTCTGAACACCACGATAGACAAGTCGAAAGTAGAAGCAGGAATGGTGCAAGATTAATATGGTGGCTTGAACGGCTGCCTAATAAGCGAAGGTAACTACCCAGTTTTGAAAACATGTAAAAACTCAGTATGCTTCCATCAACTGCTCTCGTAGACTATTACCCACGATAAATTATTTCTTCTTTCCTTCTTTGTATCCTTTGTACCGTACAGTCGCAGTTCAGAATGACAGGACGCGGTCGTGGTGGCCGGACAACGCCCGACATCCCAGGCGACCCCTCGCTCAGCTCTCGACCTGTACCTCTTCGTAGAGCCTTTGCTATTCAAGCCTTCGGCTCCGTATCAGCAGTCGATCTCCAAACGGAACGATATACGTCGGATAAAGCGGCTGCAGAGCGGAATGCGAGCGACCGGAGTAGGGCTTTGTTCACAGCTGACGATGAGGACATGATAAATCTATTGGAGGAGATAGATAGCTGGGCGACTGTCGACTGGGATGAAGACGTCCGCGCACCGAGGCCTTACGACGGGACGTGGGGATTTTATGTGTTTCTGACGAGCTATGACGATGCAACGCTGGAAAAACTGGAGCAGGCAATGGTGAATTGGGTGCAGGTAGTCGAGCGTCATCTCGAAGCTCGTGAAGGGCCGGAAGACAGAAAAGAGGAGCTGCGCAAACGATTCAAGCTGGAACTGATCAAAGACGAGGAAGAACTGGCGGGTGCCAGCGACCATCGCGTGCGCGAGAACTTTCGCGCATTGATGGGTGGCCTCGACTTGCTATTACCCGGTCGCTCGTCGCGGCCTCAATGCCGATACAGTGTATGTCTTGTGATCGACGCGGCTGCAGTCGATATGTTGGCTGGGTTGCAATTTCAAACGGATCCACGCAAGGAAGACCGAACTCTGGAGGACCTGACCGTCAAGGCTATCGATGCGAACTGGACCAGTCAGGATGCGAGATCATCATATTGGGAAGGCGGAGACATGTATCTCGGAGTTGGTCAACTTTCGATAAACTGCCTGCAAGAAATGTACCTGGTTATTACCCGTGACGCTTGTAGCGCTGCAATGTACGACCTTCATCCGCTTAAAGGGTACCCTGGCTGGTAGAGACGCTAGCGCGAATGGGATACTCGGAGAGGCGGTGCAGCTATGGCAACAGAGTTGTTTCAATTATGAACACCTATGAACACGTACTACTATCACTATCTTATGGCCCATTGATAAAAGTGATTGGGACCAAGTAGAACATCCAAGGCGTCCAGAAGAATCATTACAAATGAAACATTAAGTTTTCCTGGCGAGTCAACATCTGGGAGATGCAAAAACTCGTTACGAATACTGCAACCCGAGATGGAAACGCCATGGAATCTCTCCGTGAGGTAGTTGGGAATATCACCGGTACTAGTCGATCAGAACGCCTATTCAAGAGCCATGGTGTGCAAGACCATGTCAAAACTGTACTACGCTGTAGTCTGGTGGATCATTCTAGCTCGACCAGAACTATGCGCTTGTTCTTCTCTCCTTTTTTTCCACTCTCGGTGTCCCGTTATGAATCTGAAGCATAGGCGTCAGATACCGTGTTCTAGAGATCAGTCCCTTGCTGGCACTGGGTGCGCACCGGATCAAAACTCCCCTTACGACGGTCATCAAATCGTCTCTTCAGCACCACTTTGGTGGTCACACAGTCACCAGCTGCAATTTTTCGCTGCATTTTAGTGAGCGCTAAGAGGATTGATAGCCTCTCGTAATTAATACTCGGTATCATTCTGGTAGCGTGCGTCGATGCAAGACTTCTACGTCAAACACGGTGCCTTCATGACGTAGTGCTGCGGCCGTCCCGAATAATGACCTGGGAAATCTTCTCTGCTAGTGCATATATGGTGCTTTGAGGATGGCCAGGCGGCAGGAATGGAAAGATGCTGGCGTCCACAACACGAAGCCCGTCTACCCCAAAAACCTTGGCCTCAGAGTCGACAACGTCCATTTCATCGACTCGCTCACGAACACCATCTCTGAGTATACTCTTGCCCATTCGACAGGTCGAAGCAGCGTGCCACACTGTGATTGCGCTATCTCGGATGACCGCCATAATTTGTTCGTCGCTGTCGTAGTCGAGCCCTGGGTACGCTTCAACACCAATTTCCTCAAGTTGTGATGCGACGTCTTTTGTCGCAAAGATTTCGCGCATCCTGCGGTACCAGGCGATAGCGAGCTCCTGATCGGCTGGATCAGACAGCCAGTTCGGGTTGATGGCCGGCGCAGCGAGTGGATCTGCTGATTTGAGTGTGATGTTGCCTCGCGACAGCGGTGCCACCATGGCTCCAAGGATACTGACATACTTCTTGCCGTTCAGAGGCTGTTGCGCCAGGGGATAACGAAAGTTCCCCGCATACGCGTCGGCAGCGATGTACTCTACCTCGGGCCAGTCGTCGGGGAAGGTTTCTAGAGCATCGAGTGTGCTTTGACTAAGTGTGTCGCGATATCTCTCCACCTTCGATAGTTTTTCCCAGCCCAATATGTCGGCAGCATAGGTAAGTGCACCATTGGCGCTCGTTATGTACTCAACAAGTGCGTTGGCCAATTGTAGTGGTCTGAGGAGTATGGAACCTACAGTCCGAAACTTGACAGAGTATGAAGGACCAAACAGAACGTGATCCCACATGTTCTGACCAACACCTGGGGCTGAAACAACCTGGTCGATACCATGCTCCAGAAGCTCGTCAGTCGGGCCGATTCCCGAGAGCATGAGGAGTTGAGGAGACTGCAACGTTCCAGCACTCAATATCACCTCGCGACGAGCCTTGATGGTGTATTGTGCCAGCCCAACAAGGGCTGACACCTCGACTCCACTTGCCTTAGGCCTGGCGGAAGATTTGTCGAACAGTATTTTCCGCGCTTGTGTATGGGTAAACACTTTGAGATTGCTTGAGGCCGCGGAATTGGCCTGTACGGCGTGTATGTAAGCAACCGACGAGCTTCGAGTCTGATCGCTGGACCGAATAGTACTCTGCGAATATTGGTATCCAAGCAACTTCCCGTTGTTGAAGTCTGTGTTCTCCTGAATACCGAGAACCTCGAAGGCCTTCTTGAGGTATGATGCCCAGATCGAAACCCAGTATCCGTAGCCCACCTGCACAGGTCCACCGCTATTTGAAAAGCTCGATGCATCGTAAGCGGTTGTGACATTGTCAAGCGACCGCTCTCCAGGGGCTGTGAAGCTCACTGCTTGGTTAAAGAATGGGGTAAGGTTTCCTAGAGTATAGCTCTGGTCACCAACAGCATCCGCCCACATCTGATAGCTTGCCGTAGTTCCGCGGTGGTAAACCATGAAGTTCAAGGCACTGCTCCCTCCCAAGCATTTACCCCGGGCATAGTGAATTTGGCGACCGCCCAGGTGCGGCTGTGGCTCCGTGGCGAAACCCCAGTCTGTCGTCGGTACAGTGTCGAGAAGGCTCGATCCAATTCCAAAGAAGGATCCTGCTGGTGTGGTGCCAAATACTGGCTTCTCGATCTCGTAAAAGCCACCAGCCTCAATTATAGCAACGCTGAACCCTGCCTCAGCTAGTCGCACGCCAACGCCTGCACCTGCAGTTCCGCCTCCAACGACGACATAGTCGAAAGTTTGCTCGCTGCCCAGTATTCCGCCGATAGCACCAAGTGTACTGTCAATCAATCCATCCCCCTGAAGAGTTGATCCAATGGTTTCGAGAATGGGATCGAGGATGGGGTCGGCGATTTGTCTAGCCTTCGTGGAATGAGTGGTAGGATCGGTTAAAGAAGTTGGCGCTTGTGTGACGGTTGATGTGACAAGCGAAAGCAAGGCTGCACGCCGTGTAAGAAGCCGCGAAAGCGGTAACATGGTAGTGGAATGGAATAGCCCTCCGCGGACACAACGGTCCATGGGGAAGACCAGTTTTTAACATTTCCATTGACAGTTGACGTGCGCTGTCCGCGTTCTCCAGTCGTCAGGCCGTGCACGAAAGTCATGATCCACTGCTAACCAGGAAAAGCAAGTTGCTGTACGGTCACTCTTAGCGTTGTGGGCAGCGAGTCGTGCTGGTTGCCCCTGGACCCATGTGCGAATCAGGGTCTGTCCCTAGCGCGTGCTTTATTCTACGAAGCGCCACGCGACTGGAAGCCGGCTCTAAGTCTATCACGTGGAGAAATGCATGGCTGTGAGGAAGATCTGTTCGTGGCAACACTGAACAGACTTGCAGCAAATGTGTGTCTAATAGCTCTCTATGATCTCGTCTGTCATTGTTACATGCGCCGTCGCCCTGATCATGGGTTCCACTCGATCGTTCAACAGCACGACATTTGTCGATTCAGTCAACACTAAGCATCGGATGGCATTGGCTACTAAAACTGCTCGCGAACGTAGATGAAAAGATCGACCCCCAGGATCTAGCACGTGTGCATCCTTGATCATCGATTTTCGTCGATCCTTCTACAGAGTTGCCCCAGTCGGCACCACTAAGACGCTACTAGCCTGTGATGCGCATCATCGCGTAAACCTACGGGCGCTCAAGCCATCCGAACATTGACATCGAGTCGATGACCAGCCCCTTACCGGATTCTCTTTTCGTTCTTGTGCGCGCCGAACATGCGCAGTAGCCGATAATTCTAGATTAGGCGGCAAAGTTTCTCCAAGATGGCCAAAGCTAACAGCACTGAGTCGAAGGTGTCGATAAACAGCCGATACACGCTCCAGCGACGGCTGTGCGACACTACGTAGGAAAAATCGGCAATTCCAGAATTCTCGGTGCGAAAGTAGCCCAGCTTGGACAGCTTACCTGCTGCAACTCTGCCGTGTTACAAGCGAGACTGAAATGAATCAACAGCAATTGTAAGTACTTTAAGGATCCATTGGGCTGCTCAAAACTGCTGCACAGCTGCGTGTTACAGTAAAGCCGCAGTCACTAATGACTGTATCACGTGTCGTAAGATACCGTCGACACTCAAAGATAACAGGCCTAGAGATCTCTTAATCTCAAGGACAAGATAACCTGCATCTAGGAAGTAAATCTCTAAGTTCTTTGTATGTCTCTTGTAAGCCTCAGCATCTTCGAACGCGTATGCTAAGTTACCTTCACCTTATATAGCAAGAACTAGTATCTAGCTCGTCTTGAGATATAAGTACTATTTACAGTATGCTGCTTTATTATTGTTACAATCTACACCTAGGAGGATGTAAGGCGTAACTGTAGGCAATAGTGCTTACTTCACGTTACTAAAGACAGTAGGAGATAGCTTATATATTTAGACTACAGGTGTAGGTTGTAAAGAAAATAATCCTTACCTCGCTCTGTAGAGCGAGGCGCGCCTTATAAGCAGGTTTAGCGCGTACTTAGCTCCTTTAAGAGTTGTGTGTCTTAAGCCCTTATTACAGAACCTCCCTCTCTAGTCTAGCGTCCTTAATAGCAGCAGCCTTAATAAAAACCTCTCTTGTTATTTTAAGAGTAAGAAAAGAGTATCCTCTACTATACGCCCTAAGTCTGTTGCGCTTGCGGCTCTCTTGCGTTGTTCTTATGTAGCCTATATAAAGCTTATAACTTACTCTAACGTAGGTTACAAGCGAGTAGAACCTTTAAGCGAGTAGAACCTTTTTGCTAAGACTTAACTAAACTTAAAGCCTACCTGTAATGTCTTAACGCAACAATGTTAAAAAGACTTTATGTGAGGCGTAACTGTAGGCAATAGTGCTTGCTTCACGTTACTAAAGACAGTGGGAGATAGCTCATATATTCAGACTACAGGTGTAGGTTGTAAAGAGAATAATCCTTGCCTCGCTTTGTAGAGCGAGGCGCGCCTTATAAGCAGGTTTAGCGCGTACTTAGCTCCTTCGAGGGACGTGTGTCTCAAGCCCTCGTTACAGAACCTCCCCCTCTAGTCTGGCGTCCTCGACAGCAGCGGCCTCAATAAAAACCTCTCTTGTTGTTTCAAGAGTAGGAAAAGAGTGTCCTCTACTATGCGCCCTAGGTCCGTCGCGCTTGCGGCTCTCTTGCGTTGTTCTCATGTAGCCCGTATGAGGCTCACAACTCACCCTACAGTGAGGAGATGTGACGGAAAGAGTTGTAAGGACTGTTGCTTTGTTGTAATATTGTTGCCTTGTTGTGATGAAAATTTTTCATGTTGTCGAGGTGAAGGCGGAAAATTTTTCGCTCGCTTGTGGTGATAGCAAACGGTTGTTGTTGTGATATATTGCTGTTGTCCTCTACTGTCCCTTACACGCTCAACATCTTCGCATTGCACACCACATAACAATACAACGCACACTCATCGCACACTACTCGCACTTTAAAATGGTTTTCTATCCCACTCCCAAGTTCATTTCGAAAACCGTCGTTAAGAAGGCCGATCCTTACGAGTGGAGCGAGCGCGACAAGCGCGTGTCGGAGGTGGCTACCACGCCGACTTGCCTGCGCTGCGCACAGAACGTGGCGACTGGCAAAAAACTTTGTAAAAAGCCGGAACAGAAGCGCTGTAGCCATTGTGTCAAGGGCAATCGTGGCGGTTGCTCCCTTGTAACTTCTCCCTTAGTTTTTCTAAACATTTAGACTTTTGCTAACATCTTTGTAGGTTCCTGGGGATATGGTTGGCAAGCTCAACCGGCTGTATCGCCTTCGGGGCAAGTATGACACTGCTGTGTCAGATTCCAACAATCCCAGGACCAGTGCTATTGTGCTGGGTGCTGGCGTCAAGCTTGCGCGTTGCCAGCGCCAATTCAATCTCGAGCTCGCGACCCGCCGCCGTACCGCTGCCCATACGGGTACTCCTATGGGAGTTCCCACCCAGATTCCCAAGACCAGTGCGGACTTCCTGAGCTTGATCCTGGTTGAGCAGCGCAGGATCGCAGGCGCTTTGGAGCAGGTCGTCAAGCACATGGCACACTCGGTATGCGCTTCTCCCATGAGTTCTATTTTTTGACTTCATTTTACTAATTTCCAATTCATAGAATGGCATGGCCGGTGAGGGTGAGGATACTGATGATTCTGATGATCCGAGCACTCCTAGCGACGATGAGTCGCAGGTTAGTGGCTCGGGGGGCGCTGGTGGTTCGGATGGTGGTTCTGAAAGGGATGAGGAGGATGAGGCTGGTGGTGGTGGTGATGGCGAGATTGGTGGTGATGGTGGTGAGGATGTTGAGGGTGGTGGTGACTGAGTGGTTTTGTAGATTTCTGTTTGTTTTGTTTTTTGTATGCATAGATACCCCGGTTCCCTCATATTGGGATTGCGCTTCTTGCGCGCTACGAACGAGACCCTCCTGCTCTTCCTCTTTGTCTCTTCTGCTGTGCGCTTTGATTGAACTCTTGGATCAGATCTTCCATATTCTCGAAATCTGAAGCTGGGGTCCAGGTATCCCAGGATTCATCGTAGCCTTTCCAGCGTAGCCAATATTGCAGTTGGCCTTTCCTTATTCTTTTCCCTAGAATTTTCTCAACCTCCCAAACTTCTTTGCCTTCTAGAGTGATTTCAGGCGGTTGGGTGTTATCCTCCTGATTTGCTCTAGGTTTCCATCGTTCTAAGAGTGATACATGGAACACATTATGAATGCGATAGTTCGGTGGTAATTGCAGGCGGTAAGCCTGCGTTCCGACTGCGTCTTGTACACGGAAGGGCCCTATGAACTTGCTAGACAGCTTCTTGTTTGGTTGGTGGAGTATGTTGATATGTTTTGTACTCAATAACA